>NW_014577163.1:124191-126938 GCF_000485595.1 Priapulus caudatus
ATTAAGCAATCGAAGATCGGTCCCGATTGCTTATTAAGCAATCGAAGATCGGTCCCGATTGCTTATTATGCCATCGATGATCGGTCCCAAGCAATCGATGATTGGTCCTGATTGCTTATTAAGCAATCAATGATCAGTCCTGATTGCTTAATAAGCAATCAGATAAGCGATCCTCTGCACCATTGAGTGCTTATTTGAAGCACTCGTTGATCGCTTGTGGATTGCTTGTAGATTGCTTAAATTTTTGTAAGGGAAGCTACGAGATGGGTGCAAAGGGCTGTCGATGGACAACTTCGTATGAACCTACTTATACATGAAGTCAAACGCGTATTAAGAAGAAAAGCGACAACAGTGAAGTGCTGAAACCATGTTGCAGTATTAGTCGAATTAATAAACTTTTCTTTCCCGTTTTATTTTGACGATTCTTTGCAGTATTATTGAGCAGCTGTCCTACCTTGTTAATATAAAACAAACCGCATGTCCCTACGATGCCCCTATACGCTGAGATAATCAGCGGTGGAAATCTGGTATTTTCGCCGAAAACCGACTGGACACACGCACGCGCGCACACACACAGCATGTTGACGCCTTCTCGCCTGGCCTTTGTTATCGTACCTCGTGGAAATCATTTCTCGTTCACGCACTAATGCACCTTTCTCGCTCGCGTTTCAGCCTGCTACCTGAGTTAATGAAATTTCGTGCGCCGGTTCGCAATCGAGGCTGCTGCCATGGGCGACATAATGCAGCGACGACCGCCGCCCGCCCTCGTCTAGATGGGCACCGATAATATGAACGGTCAGCAAAATCCAAAAATATGTTGTCCTCATTTATGCGTTCATGTGCTCCTACTATTTCCTCATAAATCGCAGAGTGCGCTGCATTCACTCCACACCTAATACATCGTCAGTCTAAAATATTTAATAACAATGTGTAACCAATTAGTATGCAGTTTTTTTACTGTACGTGTATATAAGTGCGCAATGTACGGAGACGAGGGTTGGCCAGCAGGGGGCAAAACGTTCCGTGATACTTAACCAGCACATTATATCAGGGGGCTAGCACATAAACACTTGGAATTTATTGACGCATTTCCTGTTTTTACTGTCACTGCTACGATTGCCCATAAACACGCAACACACACACTAGCAATAGAACCTCACTTGCCCACTGGCGTGCATTCGGTGACATTTCTGCAACCACGCATGTGTTAGCTTATTGTCGACATAAGCAAGGTAATCGCTCGCATGTTGGCGTGCATTAAAAATTAGCAACAATTTCTACACCGTCATCCATCCCACAATGCATACTCATCTGGCTTCCCCCCCCCCTTCCCCTTCTCTCTCTCTCTCTCTTTCTCTGTTTGTCGCGCCCTCTATTGCTCTCTCACCCAAACACTTAGGCACTATCACATGCGACACGCATCCATCCTTTGTGACGCTAACAATGTCTTAGAACCTTTGTACTTTGATATATTCATCAAAATTGGCACGATTCGAAGTTTGATTACTCGCTTTGGTTTCCGCCGTCATTTCTTGCGAAGCTCATAATTATTTTAAATCGCACTTAGTTCACAACACAGGATCAGCTGCTCTTTTGTTGGAATTAGGTGCACTGTGGGTACAGTTGTTATGAAGGCGCGATTTGCAAATAATGAATTGTCCCTGTAATTGAATATGCTATGTTGTTACGACGTGTTCAATTCCAATTTTCTATGATATAAAAGTACAAGTTCTTAGTGTTTTTCAAGTTGGTGTAATCAGTAGCAAATCCGCTAATAGGTTAGACTATATTTCGTTATATTTCATTCCAGATTTTGCGTTCTAAGCAATGATTTCGAAATACATCCTTTAAATACAGTAAAAACCCGCGTATAAGAACATCGATTTTTCCAAGTTAGCCTCAATATGTTCTTATATAAATGGTGCTTACTGAAAAATTAGGCTCAAAAGGTTCTTAAATAGTTTCTTAATTGTTTCTACTTTTAATATGTATAAGCTTATACTTGATTCAAATTGTGTTAAAATTTTCTTACAAGGACTGCAATTTTTGCTAATTAATACCCGTTATGGGCTACAGTGTGAGTTTTTCAGTGCTTACCATACTGTATGATACAGTATGTATCCAAGGAAACAAAACAACATGCAAAAAGATGCGTGCCAAAAAGAGGTGCTGGCACATTCATCGGTATTGTTGAGCTCGTGTTTTTTATTTTACCTGTGTTTCTTTTTAAGTCTTCATCTGCATGGAAAATTAAGAACCTACTTTTAACTTTAAAATCTTAGCCTAAAACAGGTTCTTATGTAAAGGGGTCTAAATGGGAAATTTTAGCCTAACAGGTTCTTAAAATCTAGGTTCTTATACGCGGGTTTTTACTGTATTTGACTCTTTATTCTTTATTAGTGGTACCCGTACAAACGGACTTCGTGGTATGTATATAATAGGCTCATGCACCCAATCAGTGCGATAGCTTTCGTGCCGGCATGTCAGCACAATGATGACCTAGTAGGTCTACTACTCTCCTCAAGTCTCTCGTAACAGCTGCTCAGGACTGCCGTGGTAGGGAAGACGCGCGCAGCCGATTAGGACGCGTGTGGTAGAGAAGGCGATCAGGACGCGTGTGGTAGAGAAGGTGATCAGGGGGCGTGTGGTAGAGAAGGCGATCAGGGGGCGTGTGGTAGAGAAGGCGATCAGGACGCGTGTGGTAGAGAAGGCGATCAGGACGCGTGTGGTAGAGAAGGCGATCAGGG
>NW_014577163.1:128049-140220 GCF_000485595.1 Priapulus caudatus
GCGTGCGTGCGTGCGTGCGTGCGTGCGTGCGTGCGTGCGTGTGCGTCTGCGCGTCTGCGTGTCTGTGTGTCTGTGTGTCCGTGTATCTGTGCGTACGTAGGTGCGTACGTACCTACGTATCATGCGAATGAATCGTAGCCGAGATTTCATTGAGTGCAGAGGAGACCAGCAAACGATTCGCGAAAATCAATTTCTAGCCTAACGTCGCTGCACACTACGTCAATGTGTCGAAAGAAGTTCTAAGGTTCATCGTTTGAAATCAATATACCCACTAACGATACAAACTACATTATTCCAATATTGTTGTCCATAGAAATTCGATGTGAATTCGCATGTTGTAGCGTTTGACTACTCTCGCGCGAGGGTTGGTTTCGCACTCACAAAATGAACTCTTATTTGCTAATAGTAATTGTTACATGTTTAATCAAATATGACAACATCTCACTGATTGACGTATGATTGAATTAGCAGGAAGGGGAGAGAAAACCTATCAATTATCTTAAACTAAATTATTGACGTAATCTCAGTGCACATTGGCTAGTATAGAAAAGCGAGGTTGATGAATTTTACAGGTCGTCATGTTTATCATATTTCACGAAGAAGTTGTGTTTTTACAGAGTTCTCACTATCTCTGCTGTATCATCCCCATCGAGCTTTGTCATCGGAAACGACAAACCGAATCAAGTAAATGCCTATTGCACTATACCTGCAAATGTTCCACCCCAAATACCGTGCATACACAGAGCGTGTATATTTAATCCACTTACACACGTTTACGCACGCTAACGCAAATTTCTAGGTGGGAATTCAAGTGGCGCCGTACAATGGATTGAACGTTGCTACGTATCAGTATTGTTGATACCGCGTACAATTATAATACGGCAGAAACAATATTCTAAGATTAACAATATTCCAAGATTAACAATATTCCAAGATTAACAATATTCCAAGATTAACAATATTCCATGATTAACAATATTCCAAGATTAACAATAACAAGCCTTTTTACTTCATGTAAAAAATACCGTTGTTTTTGGTAACATCAACATTTGATAAATTATTATAGAATAATCCATCCGCTTATATAACAATACTATAGCAATTAGGGAATAACATTCTCAGCTTGCTTGAAATAGCGAATATCTTGCCACAAACGATGGTCAATTCTCCCATTAAAATACTTTCCCTGTGTAATACAGAAATATGTGTACAATCTAACGATAATCGAACTTACGGAATGTATAATAGTCTTTGTTTAAACGGGCACGTGGGTCCCGCGAAACGCCTATGCGTGTCGGCCAATGAGAGCGCTACACATGTCCGCGTGACCATAACCTAAGACAATGGAGGAGGACGCGGTATTTAAACGAGAAACGCCTTTGTGCGCGCACCTAGTCTCTCCTCAGTTTTACTTCTCTTCGCAACGTCTCTACTATTTGCTAACTCGGCGTCATACGTGCAGACCACAGTTGCTATCATTGTTGTTCATGCATGTCATCTTTGAATCGTATGTTATGTTGATTGCGCGTACACCTATGTACACGTTCTGCCTGGTTCATGGGCGTTACGTTAGCTTAGTTTATGAATATTAAAGATGTCGTTGCACCTATATACGTAAATCACTCTTGTGCAATTTCTATATGCCGATGATACGCGTTCAATACCGATCATATACGCGACCACTATTCGATCACGGGAATACGCTAATGGTATAAAAACCATCATTACATTTAGTAATACAAGACGATGAATTATAATGACGGCTAATCCAACCTTGCTATTGATAGCATTAGGAAGCATCCCTTGCTGGGTGGTGGCTGTAACGTACGCGCTTTAAAATGAAATTAATCTGAAAATAACTCATTTACGTTAGCGTAGAACTGACGTCAGCAGAATAAAATGCCGCCGTTATGCCGTCGAGGTCGACCATGCAGCAAACAACATCATCCATGAGATGCAAGGATTCCGTGCTAATACAGACAGAAAGCTTCCGGACCTTCTATATTTTTAATAGAAATAGATATTGATACGCATCTAGCCCGTGTGCCGCAACGCCACCCTGATAATAATAGATTATTATTATTCATTCCCAAGTGGATCACGGCATTAGCCGGTGGCTTCTGGGTTAGCCGTGTCCCAACTCCCAACCTGGGACATAGGGTTTCATTATTATTATTATTTCAATTATTATTATTATTATTACTATTATTATTCACTCCTGATAATAGCTTTTCATCCCAACACACGGATAAGTATACAAGTACTAGATACTTACATTAATTACTCATACATATACTATATATTATCAAAGTAAGTATTATATACTAGAATATAAGTATAGACAGTTAGTAATGTGATAACGCTTCCTACACTTACCACGAACCAAGAAATAGTAATAGCAGCTCCTAATATATGGCAGCTCCTTATAATGGAATAAAACATTTGCTAGCGTATTAAGAAATTAGTGCCCAAGCATGATTAACTCCCTACTAGTAATACCGTTTAAAAACTGTTGCCAAGGCGACCTGGACACATGTGTATTTTCAACGCATATATAGTCTCATTTCTGATTATACAGTATTAATAGAAAGTGGTACAAGCTAGTGTGCTAGCGGAAGCATGAAATATTCGATAATTTAAATCCCATTTGAATCTTGCACGAGGTGAGTCTAGACAAATATAGCTCACACATAGTAGACGAAAATGTAATAATAAACGCTTGCGCGAAGCGTGACGTTTAAGTGACACTAGTTGATATAGTTTATCTATTTTTGCCATCATTAATCGTAGCTGTTCTAACAGAATTGCAATAAATATTCGTAGACATCCGTGACAAAAAACTGATCTATGCGCCGGTTGCGCCATATGGCACGTCTTAAGTGTTTTATGGGTCAATAAAGCGAAGTTTCTACTTGTGCTATCATTAGCTGAGGTTTATGTAATGTTGGAAGATAGATAGATACCCGTATCGTCTCCGCGATCCGTCTCGCCTGCATCGGTTGCTAAACAAATACCAGATGCGTGTTTGGTATTTTTGAAATGGTGCAGACCGAAAGGTTCGTGTCACTTTCATCCGGCGTTAATTACTTTTTACATAGTTGACAAAATGTTTTAGAGTGTTTCACATGGGCTCGTGGTTATTGAAAGCTTGAACAGCAGATATACACAACGTTTTTCGGTAAGGTTATCAGCAACTGCATGCAGTGCTACATACTGGTACGCGTATGCATGCGCGTGTTTCCCCTCTCGCATGCACGAAAACATGGTAAAAGAACGTACGCACGCACGCGCATACATAGTGGTACGATTAGTGAAAAAACCCCTCGCATTACGATAATTGAAAACACGATATTACCATAACCGTTCTTTCTTATCATAAATGATGAATTTACGAAAGCATCCTGCGACGTTTGTACGCATTATCTCGCTATTTTGCTGCCACACACACACACACGCACGCACGCACGCACGCACGCACGCATGCATAAACACAATCATGTACAAACACCAGCATACACGCATAAAAACACGCACACGCCCTCACGATCACGGAGACTGCTTTATGCCGCACCCTTTTTTCTCCTGCGTATACAATCTACAGTAATTTCGCATCCCCCGTGAGAACTTCGCAATAATGTTTCTCGCTCACACCTACGAAGATACGGCCAGGCAATTTGAGGCATCGCCGGGGATTCTGGCTCTTCGCCGGCCAACTCGCTCTTGCGGTTATTGATTTCGTACAATTTGCAGCAGGAACAATCGATAGCGAGTTGACAGGCGAACCGACCTGAGCAAAGCACGACGAAGCATATACAGCCATATTGTAGCATTCGTGTTTGCCGGGAGCTCTTAGATTCATGTAAACGCGTGACCAAACCCCGGGACAAACACTTTGTAAGAATCAACACGTATTAGTTTCTCGATGGCCAAGGTGCGAGTGGCAGATAGGTGCGAGTGACGTTATATATCATCAATAGCGTATTAGGTATGCGTACTTACTTATTAGGTAACTTATTAGGTAACTTATTAGGTAACATACTTAATAATACGCTATTGATATCATGCGCCACATTCTCATTTTGCCGGTTATGCTAATGAGTAAGGAAGGAGTAAGACAGTGAGTGAGTAGTGGTATGGACTATGGACAGATAAAGACGAGGCAGATACAGAAAAATATGCAAAACGAGAAATATAGGAGGAAGAGAGGTCATGTGAGCGAGACAGAGAAAGGAGAGAGAGATGGAGAGATAAAAGGAGAATGAGAGAGCAAGGGGAAAGGTGACCGATTAACAAGTAGAGACAAAGAAATACCAATAGCAAAAGATAATGAGAGAGAGTGAGAGACATTGAGTGAGGAAAGAGAAAGTAAACAGAGTAAGTAGTTTAATTGTACGCGCGTCAGTCTCTTTACGTGAATGTTTTGTGTAGATAAATTCTACTTCGTGCAAGTTCTTGCTAGAATGAAGCGGCAATGATGATGCGGAATATTTCATCGCATCAATGCCACGGCCTCGCAGCAACAGCTGACTTCGATCTCAATGCTGTCTGGTGGTAATTTACTTGGCGGTGGGCTTGGGACATCTTGATAAATACCTTGTATTCCCCTTAAATCCTATCCGTTGGAGAAAAGTCCAAAATCAGATGCAAAAATTGTAATTCGACTACCAGCTGAAATACATTAACAACTGAAGCATCACAGACTACGCCTATACTACTAATGCTTTAAGTTAAACACTGCCGAAGAAGGCCTTTGCTCAAAATAGGGCAAGGGGAGTTGGGATTGATTAAGAATTATAGTTTGTTAACTATAACCATCATACAACCGTTATCCTAAATTTTTTTTAAAGCTCCAACTTCTACTCTTACATCGCCCAGCTTCAGTTCTTTATCTAATGCTATAAATCTATTTAACTATAATCTATATATATATTTATCTATTTAACTATAAATCAATGACATCCATATATAAGGCACATAGGTAATACAGTAATGTCACTTCTGAGCCGGCGACGCCGGATCGCAAAGGGCACCGGACACACCTTGATGCATTATAACAAGAGCGTATAAAGAAGGTATATTATATAGTATATAATATATTGGTAATATTTGTACGCTCTTGATTATAACTCCTATCTCCATAAGTGGAGAAAATCTATAACACTAGCAGGTGCATTCCCATCCGAATGTCTGCACGCACGTACGTCTGCAGAATGCCTAAGCAGAACCAGAAAGGGACATGCTGATGCAGCTACAGTGCCACTGAACACATGTCAGTGTTCGTACGCACATACAGCGAGCACATACATCCCAACGATAAAACATGGGCTTTGTGAACTCGTGGCTATGCTGAGCCCATTCGGGATAAGGGCGAGATGTAACGCGTTCCCTTAACAATGTTGCGAAGCCAGCATCCCAGAAGATAGACAAATCGAACCCTTGTAGATGTGGATATAGCGGTACAGCTGAATTACTTTCGCCATTACCCAGTCACTAAGCCACTAAACGAGATTATTAGAACACCCGATACATACTACACCCGGCTATTACCTACTACTACTAACGAACATTGCCATCAAACGTAAGATGCACCTGTCCTTTAACGGCTCATGTTTCGGGGGAAATATTATAATAAACGACAGAAAATTTACATACATGATAGTTGTAACAGAGAGCTGTCGAGATACTGGAAAAGACGCGCGAGAAAGAGAAGGGAAGAGATGCGCACAGAGAAAGGAGGAAGGAGACGGGTAGGAAAAGCCCCACAGCGAAAATACTGTTGGTTTTCTACAGTGGGCCCTCCAAACCACCTCTAAAGGCTTGCCAGTGATCCCCACGACGCGTGGCATCAAATCACACACGAACACCCAGAAAATATTCACCACAAAATCAGATAATAAAAAAATACAGCGGCGGCATTTGCGTCATGGGCTTCATGAATACACGTGACCTGACAGCCTGGCAGTCATATACTGACTGCATCAACATCGGTCACAGAAAATGCTGGATATAAACTCTGAGCGAAGGGTAATAAGCCAAATCGCCGAGATGGATTTCAAAGCACATTGGCTTGCAGTGTTCGTGGTTCTCGGACACAAGTGTTCTGCCCTATTAGGCAGGAATATTTCACATGCACACGCGCGCAGAGACGCACTCACACACGCCCGCACGGACGCCCTCACGCACTCACACGCACGCACACGCACGTGTGTGTGTACGTGTGTGTGTTTGTGTGTGTGTATGTGCGAGTGTGTTGGTTGTGACTCACTGCTGGTGCATGTGGTGTGCTGTGTGTGTGTGTGTGTTGTTGTGAGAGAGAGAGAGAGAGAGAGCGTGCATGCGTACGTGCGAGAGTGCGTGGTGCGTGCGTGCGTGCAAGCGTGCGTCGTGCGTGCGTGCGTGGCGGCGTGCGTGTGTGTGCGTGCGTGCGTGAGTGTGTGAGGTGTGTGTGTGTGTGTGTGTGTGTGTGTGTGTGTGTGTGTGTGGTTGTGTGTGTGTGTGTGTGTGTGTGTGTGTGTGTGTGAAAGAGAGTGTGTGCGTGCGTGCGTGCGTGCGTGCGAGAGTGCGTGCGTGTGTGTGTGTGTATAATGATTAATGCCCACGTTTTTATCGCTGATCAAACAACTCCGGGAGAACTTTGCCGTTTGTTTCGAGACTCGAAGGCACAACATGAACTCCCGATATAGGTTACGCAAATAAAATGAACGTACTCGGTTAAATATTTCATTCAAAATTTTAAATTTCTCAGAATGTTACAGCAAAAGAAAAGGTTCTGTGCACGGCGCCCATTGCAAACACGTGCCAACATACATAACGAAACAATAGATAGTACCGATATTAAGTCTATTTCGACCGATCGTGAAATATCGATATACTGTTGATCTAGTAGCCATAGCATTACCTGCATGAAGAAATTCATACAGTGAAGGCTCTTGCAACTAGAGCCAAGTATGTATGTCTCATAAAAGTGCACTGACCAGGGCAGATAATTATAGATAAATAACAGAGAAGGCTGTACATGTTGAAAACCGAGTTGCGTAGTACGCAATCAGCTTATGTCTTCACGCTCCGATAGTGTAGATGTATAATCGCACATCATCATGACTGTCGCGTTCCGTGAAAGAGTCGAGCGAGATTTCCTGCTCTAATTCCATATATCATCGCATTACCGAGGATTACCTCCTTGCTTCTACGAGGTGCTCGAAAGCGCATGTAGAGTATTCACGACGCAGCGTCTCGTTGTCATGAAGTCATTCATATATAGTTCAGATAATATTTTCTCTGCTTCCCCTGCCGAGGTTCACACGACACAGAGTAAATCTTAAGTACGGACACATTAATACTTGTCCACTGATCAGCGAGGCACCGCGTGACGTATTCAATGACGGCTGTTGTGGCAGAAGTGCGACGATGTCGAAAGAGGGAGAACATATTTATAAATTTATATTCTTAATTACTATTTATGTTTGCTGAATACCACCACAATGCCTGTACGATGCGTCATAGTTTTGATTGGAGAAATTGGCTATGATGCGGTACGTAGAATAATGATTGTTGGGAAATATCATGTAAACGTATATAGCATCGATTACAGTTCTTTAGTCCTACGGGTCGTTGGTCCTACGGGTCGTTGGTCCTACGGGTCGTGTACTCAGCGTTCTACTCACAGGCGAGCATGGAGATGCTGATGTTGATGAAAGAACGCGAAGGCTATCTCTCAGTATTGCACAAGATATCGTACATGCAGTCTCCAAAGGCAAAGTACTTACCCCAAAACATGTTGGGCTCGGAATGACTATCCACCAAGCCACACGTTCAAAGGACCTTGTTAACCTCTTCCACAAGGCTGGGCACTGTATAAATACAGTCAGTTCAACGGTTGGACACAACCCTAGCAAAGCATGTGCTGGATAACCTTACCGAAAGGGGTAACTTCCCCATCCCGCCAAACCTTGTTGAAGGCAAGTTTCTTCAATTTTCGGCAGATAACATCGACATCATAGAAGAAACGCTAGATGGTCAGGGAACTTTCCATGCAACTCAGGTCATTGCCTTCCAGAGAGGGTACCACGACGTCGCAGTGACAGGAGCTACGACTGGGATCTGAACGGTCACTCAAGGTACCAGTGAACTACAGCAGCTGAAATGTGCACCAGACTGTGGTACGCGTGCCCAAACCCATTTTACCGAACATGTGAATATGGCGAACTACAACAGAGCGCAACTATGGCAAAAACAGCAAACACCAAAGATGTTGCATGGCTTCTAGTCAGGCACTACAGCAGTCCACAGCAACCAGTTCCTGCGTGGACAGGCTTCAATCAACGCCACATCAAAGACACACAAACACGACGACAATGGGTTACCTGCCAATCATCAACGCCCCAGCACATGAGAGGGACACCTTATGGACCGTCATGGTCGTTGCTTGCGGATCACACACGAGAGCTCAACGCTGGTCAATTCCACAGTATTGACGTTCGATGAGCAACTGTATGCAAAAGCGGAAGGAACTACAGTGGGAGAATCCTGACACCTGTAGAAGTCTCTTTGTGCGTCTCGGAGGTTTCCACATCGCCAAGAACTTCATGAAAGCCATCGGACAGCACTACGCAGATTCCGGTCTACAAGAGATATGGTCGGAAAGTTCCGTCTATGGTGAGAACACAGCCCAGAACAACATGATGGCAAAATCGTACAACCGCACCACCAGAGCACACAAGCTTACAGTGGAGGCACTCTGGCATATAATGTGGCCAAATTTCCAAGCATGGGCTCAAGAACGAGGAATTGGAGAGGACCTACAACGACTATCTGAAGAAGTGGCAACGTCCATGGATGACTCGGGAGATCTGGATTGGCCAAGTAATCCAACTGAAACATTGAAAACACTCGAAGAACAAGTTGAGGGTCGAGATCTTCTTCACTCCTGGAGGAGTACGACAAACCTTGTCACCAACAGGCCTCTACTGGAGACACTACATGAAGATGGTCATGATCTTGCTGCAATTTATCCGCGCAGAACGGACTGGTGATTGGCAGATGCACAAGTCGGCATTCATGGCCATGCTGCCGTGGTTTGCCCACTACGATCACACCAACTACACACGCTGGGGAGTGGTCTATGCTGCTGACATAAGCCAACTAGAAACCTCCCATCCAGACGTGTATGAGAAGTTCATGGAGGGAGACTTTGTCGTGAAGTCGTCACGGAACACCTTCAACCAAATTAGCACTGATCTTGCGCTCGAGCACGTGAACAAAGTAGGAAAAGTGGCTGGTGGTCTGATCGGAATCACGCGATCAGACAGTGCAAGGGATAGGTGGTGCCTCACATACAACGAGCGTAGCCGAATCGTTGATCAAACCGCTGCCATGCTTGGCATGACCCTTGAAGATGCCGAATATGCCCCATCGGCCTCCGGAGATGCCGGCCCATCTAGAATAAAGAGGGACAGAGAAGATGTCAAGAAGCTACAGGACATGTTATCGCGATTCCCAATATTCGACAGCGAGAACAACGAAAATGACGAGTTGACCTGCCTCATGACAAGAGACGTTGCTCCGGAGAACATAAAGTCTGCCTTACTGACCGCTGAAGCCCATGGAACAGAGAAGATCCGAGAGTTTGTTGACACACGGTTGTGCAGGCAGAAAGTCGGGTTTCATGACACACTGAAACAGTCGCAAAGTCCCACACTGACGAAAATGTACATGGTGGAAAACAAAAAGAGTGCCAGCCAAAAAAGTCAAACCATAAAAGCTGACAGAAATTTGTTCCAGCGGCTTCTTGTAGCAAAGGACTCGGGCAGAGATGTTGACCTGAAAAATATTTTGAGTCATGAGCTCACACCAGTACCACTCGCATTGGCAGACACGGCTGGGAACCTACGTCCGACAAATAAGGCTGCGTTAGGCAAGATCCTGGAGCAAGGAGTTACTGCCGAGGTCCTTCCAGTGTCCGCATTGAAGACATGTTCCATCATAGATGGTCAGGCTTTGGTTCAAGCTATTGGAAAACCATCTGGAGCAAAATCTTTTGGAGATTTAGCTGATGCATTCAATATATCTGTCTTCAGCCATTTCAACCAGAACTGTCCAAGAGTCGATGTAGTATTTGATCGGTACCGCAAGACGTCCATCAAGTCTGGTACGCGGTCAAAACGAGAGGGGCGAATGCGTTCAATCCGTCGCAAGATTGACAGCAGAGACATTCCACTACCTGCAAACTGGAAGCAGTTCATGGACTTGCCTGAAAACAAAGCAAATCTCACATACTTTCTCAGCACTCAACTGATGATGGAGGCACGGAAGACCCATCCAACTCGCAATGTGATCACTGCAGGTGGTTTGAAGAACAAACTCCGTAGCATCATCCAGGAATCTGATGTTCACCTTTTGCAATCGTCCCACGAGGAGGCCGATTACCCGCATCATACTGCATGCCAAGGCAGCCTGTCGAGACGGATATGAACGTGTCATCGTATCTTGCAGGGATACTGATGTATTGGTGCTCCTCACACACTTTGCAGGGCAACTTAAGTCCGAGAGCTGTGGATGAGAGCCGGCACGAGACAGCAAAGGCGTTATATAGCTGTACACAACATAGAGCTGACCCCAACGTTGCAGGAGAACATCCTATCATACCTGCTGTTACAGGATGTGATTACTGTCAGTAACTCAGTGGACAAGGGAAAAAACGACATGGAAGGTATTCGAGAAGCACAAGTGCACTAGCTCAATGACTTGGACATGGACACACTTCAGAATCCACAATACGGAGTGGTGGGAGTTCTTCTGTCGAATCTTCTCACCAAGTTCTGATGAAACAAACATCAACGACGTCCGTTACCGTATGTTTCAAAAGGGAACCAAGGAGCAAGAGAAGCTTCCTCCAACTCGGAGAGTCTCGAACAACACATTAACCGTGCACACTACCAGGCCAAGGTGTGGCATCTGGCAGATGTCCCATTGCCCGATTTCGAGTCGCCAGTCGGGAGTGGATGGTATGAAGAGGCCACCACTGGGAATCTGCATCCACAGCTCAGTGTAGACAACCCGCTGCCAAAAGAATTCACGGACATAGTGTATTGCAAATGCAAACATTGTACAACAGCCAGATGTTCATGCAGGGCCAAGAACTTGAAATGCACAGGTGCATGTGCATGTCACGATGGAATATGCCACAATCCATATAGTGTGGTCATAGAGTCAGACTCTGATTGACTTTAACTACTCATAACATCGCTGCAATTATTTTAACATTTCCAGACACTAATTGCTCATTGTTATTTGATATTAACGTAATATTCATGAAATATGTGCATTCGGCAGGTTTTTTTTCATTAGGGGGGTGGGTCAAGTTTGTGATAATTAGTATATATGATCAAACATATATATGCATTTTCTTTATTTGATGATGTAGAGGAATAATATGGGATTTATTTATATGTAACAAACATATTCATTAATGATGGTATGGTTGTCGACTTATAGCCATTTATGTACTTTGTGCGGCGGTGAAACCGAAATAATTTTTTCTGCCAATTATTGCTATTTTGTGTAAACCACATGTCCTGAATATCACCATTGGAGCTATAAATTGATATTATGATACTTTGTCTTGTTAAATTACCTATTTTTTTTAACAAAATTAAGTTCATAATCTACATTATTTGTCGAGTTATTGAGATTTTTGCATTTTCGAGAGTTCGTATTTTTCTCGACCGACGACCTCACATACAGGTTCACTGCTTCAGCTCGCAATACCAAAATTAGTGTTCCATCAGGCTAATATTTCTTCAGGGAGTACCCTGGTATGAATCCCAGCATGCGGTGACAGTCTGTTTAACAATGCTATTACCCAAATGTTTATTCTAGACCACCTTTTGAGATTATCATTTGTCCAGTCTTAACATACATAATAAAGTGTAAAAAGAAAAAAACTTTAAAGAAATTTCAAAAATAAAAAATTTAAAACAAATACCAATTAAAATTGTCAAAAAAAATTAAAAATTAAATAAAAATAAAAAATGAAAAATTGAAAATGCGATTTTAAAAATAATTTGGGCATTCACTTACCCCTCTTACTATAACGTAGGGACCAACGACCGTTAGGAACCAGACGACGCCCGTAGGGACAACTGACACGTAGGAACCTAACGATCCCAGTAG
>NW_014577163.1:140245-177091 GCF_000485595.1 Priapulus caudatus
TGCACGCAGGCACACGTAATTTTTTTTCTTTAATTGTTTGTTAATTTAATTTTAAATTTTAAATTAAATTTTTTTTTTTCATAATTTAATTTTTAAATTTAATTTTGTTTTTAATTCAATTTCAATTAAAAAAAAATTTAATTTAATTTTTGATTAATTTTTTTTAAATTTTAAATTACCCACGACCAACGTGTCCTACGGTGCACGATACAAATAATACGCTGATGCACATTAAACTTATAATAAATGAATACTAACAATAAAAATAATTATACTGGTAAAAAATATACACAGTGTATTTACACAGCCGCTGGACTGCCTGTGTAGTGTACCACAGTCTTGTACCACAGTCTTGTACCACAGTCTTGTAGTGTACCACAGTCTTGTACCACAGTACCACAGTCTTAAACTGTACTTCTTAAACTGGTGTATGGTTCACCCAAGGGTGAATAAAATTATTTTGAGGGGAATGAAACTAGACCAAAAACATAAGGAAATTTTGTCGTGGGTGAATGAAATTTTGTGATAAGGTCTCGAGGGTGAATGACACTGAATAGTTTAAGAATTATTTTCTTCCTCTCCTCCACTCCTGTCTGGTGCATACTTCAATCATAGCTGAAAAGCACACATAGACTGGGAATATAATCTCAATATTTTACATTTGGGTAATGGTTTGTTACAAGCTGTCATCCATGCTAAGAACTGATGCAGGACGCCTCGTGGTCAATATTAGCGCTGGATGACACTTGATATTTTGGTTGTGAGCCGAGCAGTGACCTATTATGTGATGGTCGTCGATCGCGAAAAATACGAACTTCTCGAAAATACAAAATCTCAATAACTCGGACAAATAATGTAGTTATGAACGTAATTTTTTTTTACAATTTAGGTACAGAAAGGTTCCATTATAGAAATAACCATTTATGACCAATTGACATGGTTGGATCATGGAAATAAAAATATTGGCAAAAAATAGGCGAAAAAAATATTTTGGTTTCAGCATCGACAATGCACAGAAATATCAATAATTTCACTAATATACCACATATTGGTCAGTTTCATACACTAAAATCGTCCTTTACTATTCCCATAATAAATAAAAACAAAGAAGTGGTATTAACTCATGAATAACATTTATTAATAAATACATACAGTACCCTCCCCCTAGTGAAAGTAATATGCACGCGCCGCACAAATTTCACAAAAATCACTTTCATTTCGTATACACTTTTTAAATTGACTATAAACCCACACAAAAGACATGTTATACTGATAATAAACCCATAGTTTACCATAATTTCTTGAAAATTAATTTATAATTGCTTGTACAGAATAGCTACATTTATATATGTACACATATTTCGGTATTCCATATATCCTCAATATGAATAATATTGGCTTAATTTGGTCTGTAATTCACAAAGTATGTCGTTCTCTTCCAGGTATAGTACTAGTTGGTGGTGGTGTAGACTAGAATAGCATCATGGAGCCGACGGCAAATATACAGCCAAGAAAACGAAGCGTGGACTGGAATACTAATTGGGACATTTGCTTTATATGCCAGAACGACTCGAAAGTTCCCATACGAAAACTTGGCAGCTGTGGACTGGAGAAAGTACAAAATGCCCTGCGTGAACGCAAGAAATGTCAAGACTATGCCAGATGGGATGTTGTGGAGAGACTGGAAGCTGCAAATTTCTTATCTTTTTCCGACGACACGGAACTCGTGTACCACAAGGACTGTTATGGAACTTTCACAAGTTCCATGCATCTGAAGAGACTACAAAAAAAGTATGACAGTAAGACCTCTTGCACAGAGGATGATGCTTCCACCAGCACAAATGAACAACCATCTCAAGGACTGCGGAGCAAATCTAAACCTTTGAACACAGACTTGTGTGTTTTCTGCCAACAACAGTCAAGAGAAAAGACCAGACTTGCAGCGTCTTTGTCATTCTCTAAAAAGCTACTACAAGCTGCTCAGAAGGACAATGCATTGAGCTGTAGATTAGCTTGCGTGAATGATTGTGTCGCTGGAGATGTACGCTACCACCTCAAGTGTTATGTCAAGTTCACACGAAAAAGTGACAGTGACCCTGACCCAATGAAACAACCGAACCACAGAGAGCTTTGTCTAGAACGCGTTGCACATGAGATTTCCATCGGCATTACCAGAGGGGAAATCTACAACCTCATGGATGTATGGGAACGATATTCTCAACTACTGGCAGAGCTTGAGGTTGATGCTGGAAGTTACAAAGAACACAGAACACATTTCAAGGTCAGATTACAGAAATTGCTGCACGGACAAATTGACTTTGTTCCACAACTGGACCGAAAACAACCACAATTATTGTTCCCTGCGTTCCAGCCAAATCGTCGTACAGGCCCTGAAAGAGACAACCAACAAACTGGATGAAAAGATGTCTGAAGACGGTGGGGGCGGTTTACGTGCCAGTCAGTTTGAAGATCATGATATGGACCAGCTACTAGCATTACACCACACAGCGCTTCGTATCAGATCCGACATCCAGGCCTCACCCTCGAACAGCGATTGTACCTCCATCAATGCAGACAACGCAGCTAAACTTGTTCCTGAGAGCCTCTTCATGCTACTCAGCGTTCTACTCACAGGCGAGCATGGAGATGCTGATGTTGATGAAAGAACGCGAAGGCTATCTCTCAGTATTGCACAAGATATCGTACATGCAGTCTCCAAAGGCAAAGTACTTACCCCAAAACATGTTGGGCTCGGAATGACTATCCACCAAGCCACACGTTCAAAGGACCTTGTTAACCTCTTCCACAAGGCTGGGCACTGTATAAATTACAGTCAAGTTCAACGGTTGGACACAACCCTAGCAAAGCATGTGCTGGATAACCTTACCGAAAGGGGTAACTTCCCCATCCCGCCAAACCTTGTTGAAGGCAAGTTTCTTCAATTTTCGGCAGATAACATCGACATCATAGAAGAAACGCTAGATGGTCAGGGGAACTTTCCATGCAACTCAGGTCATTGCCGACCCGTAGGACCAACGACCCGTAGGACCAACGACCCGTAGGACTATAGATCGGTTCCCTATAGGATTATGTATAATTGTATGAATATGTACTCTTGATGATATCAGATGATATGTAGATTGTGAATGTGTAGATATATATGATGTGTAATCTCGGAGAATGAGTTCGGCGCGGCGGCGCCGGCGGGGGAGCGATGACGTGTAGGGGGGAGTGACTTTTTATAGATGTTTATGGTAATTGCTACATTGTACGTGTGTGGGGTCGGGGTTCGCGACGGAGAGAGAGTGGTACGGGGAATGCAAGATAGGGAACTTGGGAAGGCAGATTGGAAACGAGTGTTGACCGAGAAGGTTGTATGGAGTGTTAATGCAAGGAAAGTAGAGTGACTCAGATTGTACGGAGTGTATACCAAATAAACCAATGAGTGATATATATATATTTAGAGTGTTCACTGTTCAGTATCAATGAAAGAGTGTGCGATAGAACATAGATGATGGAACCGGCACAGGCGAGATTAAGATTTCGCAACAATGATATTGCCGACTTTCTCCATTTAGGTAGTCGGCTGGTCCTTACATTCACCGATTTATTGTATCACGGTATCGGCTAATCTTTCCTACGCACACGGCGACTAACCGTTCGTTACGGCTGACGATCACTGCGATATGATTGACGCGATTGATGAGATGATACGCTCCTGCACAAAGTGTCATGGTAAAAATTGTCCCGGTACATTTATGTTTGTGTGCGATTTCCCCCTGATATAGATAATATATGAAATATGCAACATGTACCCCGTTGCTAGGATGGTCAGTACCTAGCTACAAATGACCTAGCTACAAATTACTCTACGCTGCGTGGCGAGAAGTGAAACAGTCGTGAACAGTCATAGAGCCTCTGGCCGGGGTAGATAGTACCAACAGAGATCACTGCATGGGTTTGATGGTTGTACGCCTCCACAATTATATGGGAATTTTACTTGTGACCTAGCACCGATGCAGAGTTAATTGTTTACATGTTCCCATGCGTCAGAACCTGCAATAAATACCGTTTACATTTCTACGTTTAGTAATACCAAGAGTACATAATAGGAGATTATATCTCCTATTATTTTATATCCTTATATCCTTATTATCTTATATCCTTATTATTATCCTATTATATTATATCTCCTATTATGTACTCTTGGTCTTGGTAATACGTATATAGCATGTAGTCGGTGGTAGGCAGAATTCTCAATAATCTGCTATTAGCAGTGCCCGGATCTGCTTTACCGGTGCCAGCATTGCGCCAACATGTCAATCACAAAAGAAGCCAATACACACATAAAAGACAAACACGAACGCGGCGTAGCTGAATAGCTCTCATTGCGGATGTACGTGCATGGGTGTTGCTATCCCCCGTGCATGCAACCTACTATGGACGTTGCTCTACGGTTACTGTCTTCGCGCATAACAAGGCTCTATACGATACCGACGCAAGCATAAGCACATTCACGAACGTACTCGCAAAACTACCAGGTGCAGGTAACGTCATTGCTACCCACTGCAAATTATACGAGCCATTATTCTGTAAATTGCAAATTCTTTTCGATTGTCAGTAGTTTATACACGTTTCGACTACGCATAATGCACTTGTTTTTCACTTTAAACGTGCGACCGTAGAACGAGCAGACCTGTATGTTATTTCCAATCCCAGGACCAATATCTCTGTGACCTTTACATATTATTATAATGCTACCAACAACGTCGACAACTCATGGAGTGTAGTTCTAGAGCTAGGAGCATAGTAACACACTGGCATTATTGTTGCCCAGGCTGCTAATCGGTCTTTACATTACTAATCTGATCACGATGGCAACAAGCGGGGGGGGGGGGGACGTGCGCGCGCGCGTAACATATCTATGTGATCATAATTTGTCAGTCACAGATCTATGCCTAGTTTGATACACTGAAATCTTTCTGTGTGATGACGAGCAGCACTGATGAATCATATGACGGTGACACCTGTACTGCTTTATCTCTAGCAGGTAAGACCAGGCTCTACCGTACAACCATATGCTGTGGAGCCCTGTGGTAAAGCTCTCGCTCTAGCCCTTTGCTCTGCCACAGGCTGTCACACCCTTCGCTTTGACACAGGCTGTCACACCCTTCGCTTTGACACAGGCTGTCACACCCTTCGCTCTGACACAGGCTGTCACACATATGGTTTCTCAATCTCTAACGCTAGCCTTCCTCTACCAACTCACTAATTTATGTTGTACTGCGAAAGTGTTGAAGATATCCGTGTAGTTATGTAGTGTCGACAGCGTAGAAGGTAGCCATAGCAGATTGTAGCAACGTAGAGCCGTAGTCGCAGATTAGTTGTTTCACTTGGGACTTTATTACTTACTCAACACCGTCAAAATATATACAATGCCACAGCCTAGGCAACATGCCTAGGCTCCGGTGCCTCGTCTCGATCTGTCTCCGAAATCTTATATCTTGTCTCTACATCGTGGGTAGGTAACTATCTATCTCTCTGTCCTAGCGTCTCTATTTATATGATTTCCAAAATCGCCCGGTGACATTTGGATCAGACGGGTTCTTCGTCATTATCGGCCGGACCTTGTGGGGCTAGGAGACGCGTGAGGCTCATTACGAAAACAACACCGAACCACCAGGCCAGAACACAGGCCAATTTGTTCCACTGCCTAGCCTGGCTAGAGCGCTCCTGGTTAATTACAATGTACCATACAATATTTACACTGCGTGTACAACGAAGCTGCTTTTGTGTGCTTGTAAGTTGTAATGTATTGCATTAGTATATGAGGCAAAGCTGCACACATTTCATGCAATCTCA
Source organism: Priapulus caudatus (assembly GCF_000485595.1). Lineage (NCBI taxonomy): Eukaryota > Metazoa > Priapulida > Priapulimorpha > Priapulimorphida > Priapulidae > Priapulus > Priapulus caudatus. Next base: position 146,108 of record NW_014577163.1, read on the forward strand.
AATTAGTCATCCCGACCTTTATTCGGCCTATGTTAGAATGATAATTTTGTATAGAGTTGAGGATTTAGCCAGAGCTGCAGAACTGGCCAGACTTGGCCAGAGCCAGAACTGCACACAACGGAATATACAAACTAAAACAGCGGCAAACCACAAAGGGTAGTGTTAACGAGTCAGCAACATACCTTGCCCTGCATGATCACCCGCACCGTCAGGCTCGGAGAAGGCCCGTCCGCCGACGAAGTGGAGTTTCTCATGTTCTCCATCGCTATCTCTGATGTCACATTAAGCATTATAACGACGGTTGAAATTCGCTACAAAACCTGAAACGAGAGAAGATGCGTGCCGCTGTTACGATCGCAACAACATCTGGCGCAGTGGCGCAGGCAGACAGCGACAAGCTCGTCGATTGTCCCTCGTGCGGACGACACACGCGCCGTGTAGAGAGTCACATTCGCTGGCTAGACAAACGACTGTTACGAATGTCTATATCTACCTAATCACAATCGCCGAGAGAATGCACAGCAGCCCTGACAGCAGGCACAACATAAATCCAAATCTAACTGTTGCCTACACCACCACATTACCACACCCACCGGGTTTAGAACGAGCCATGCGATATCGCTTAATTTTGTCGGGTCACGATTTATAAATTGATACCTACACGCTACACTACACTTGTTTATGAGTAACCTGCGTGCTAGACTGACCCCACCCCTATTACGTTCAGGCAGCTGCGTTCGATAACAGCGCGTATGAGCCTTCTAAATGTTTGTATGGTGGGTCTAGGCATTCGTGGGGGTACCGTAATGCACCCGCAATCAGATTTACGTGTCTAATATCACGTGACCCGCCCTTGACATCCTCAGGAATTCTGTTGTTTACACACTGATTATGACGATAATAAATTATCATTCGCCTAAGACTCGTTAATAGATAGTATCAGGAGTAAGATAATATAGGACCTATATTATCTTACTCCTGATAGTAGTATCATAGTAGGCACCACGGCCCGTTATTCAGTGCGGAATGGAATTCGTAGGCAGAGATTATCCATCGGCTCTGCATCTGTTCGAAACACACAAACCGTAGATATACTAGTATTCGCATGTGATTACGATCACCAAGGAGGTTCAGTGCGATAAATGCGCGACTTCCCTCATACGCTACAAATATCCCGCTCCACAACGAGTGGGGAGATGGAAGGAAAATGAAAGAGATGGAGAAAGAGAGAGACCGCGCGCGCGTGAATGAGACACAGAGAGAGAGATGGAGTAGGTGGAAATACTAGTATCATATATATTGTTGCGTGCAGCACATGCTGTTCAACTACTTGAAAATTCATGCAGCGTTTCTTATTTTCAGTACAATACGAATACTGCGTGAACACTGCGCGAACACTCTACGAGTTCCCACACGAACACTGCGCGAACACTCTACGAGTACCCACCCGAACACTCTACGAGTACCCACACGAACACTTGGCGCGAACACTCTTACGATACCCACACGATTAGCATCTACGAGTACCCACACGAACACTGCGCGAACACTCTACGAGTACCCACACGAACACTGCGCGAACACTCTACGAGTACCACGAACACTCGCGAAACAACTTCTACGAGTACACCGAACACTCTGACGAGTACGCTCACATCGCAACACTGCGCGAACACTCTATGTCGAGTCCCACACGAACCACTGTCGCGGAACACTCTACGAGTACCTCACCGAACCTCACGCAACGTACCCACACGAACACTGCGCGAACACCTCTACGAGTACCCACATCGAAACACTCTGGCGCGATACACTGCTTATCGAAAGTACAACAATGGAACACGCGCGAGACTACCGTGCACTGGATAATGTATGGAACACTGTACAGGTTCCACACGACACACTACGTGAACATGGCACGTAATGTAGGAAAGCTGTACAGGTTCAGTTCACGAACACTTGCGCGAACAATCGATTCGGATAATGTAGGGAACATGTCTGTACAGGTTCCACATCGAAATCTACGAGTGAACACTGCACGGATAATCGTAGGAACACTGTTATCAGGTTTCCACAGAACGCTGCGGTTCGTAACACTGCCCGAAGGTGTGTACGAACAGCGAATGTTTTGCAACGAAACGGTAAATAATGGTCGTGTGACGACGATTGCTGATTTTTTACTGCGTCTTCTCCGTAGTATAGATACGGATAGTATAGCTACGATTGATGAATTAAAGAGCACACGAACTATTATATTGTATTTACACATTGTATTGTGTGCTCTTTATGAATTGATATATGCCTTTCCTTAGCAACGTTTTGTATACGCGCTACGTTGGTAAAGGGCAGATTCAATGATTTAAATTGTTGTTTATAAGTACACCGGTGGCGGAGTACAATACGCGAGTACACGTAGTAGAATACATTACATGAAACACGTGTATTCCACTTGCAATAATTCGTCTATGTTGGCTATCGGCAAGTATACGCATAAGACTCTCAGGAAGGTGTAGAAATGGCTTCTCTTAGGATTGAAAAACACTATATATTGATAAAAGTTGGTTTTACGTTTTATTCAATCATGGGACAAAATGCAAAAGAAACAAGTAGAGCCTATTTTCATATAGATGAAGTGCTTCGTTGCAATTGATATTCATCAAATTTGGTCATCACATTTAAACGTACCCAATCTCTCTGTCATCAGCTAACGTGGTCCTTCTCTTGTACAGTATACAGTTAGCGAGAGGTACTATTGATTACGTGTTATGCCGGCTGAAACTAACAATCACAACAACACCGGACATTAGGAAACGCATGGATTCATCACCCTCCAGGGCAAGAGAGCCGGAGATGGGAGGAGGTAGCGAGAGAGATGGTGAAAGAGAGAGGGAGCAGAGAGCGCGCGCGATAGAGAAAGAGAGAGCAAGAGAATGCGAAAGAGAGAAAATGAGAAAGGAAAAGGGGTGGGGGATAGAGGGAGAGAGAAAGCGCAAAGAAACATGAAAGAAACCTAACCCATTGATGTGTTACGGGTTCGCATCCACCAGCGATGCACCGAGCCTTCAGTCACGCCTCGTTTGCTATTCACAGAACAGGGATTAAACTATTGAGAAACGATCTTATACGGTGTCACTTTATTTTTATTCCTGCTCTATACGGCTTCCATTAAAACGAAAACAAACCCGTTTCATATTGGATCGAGATCGTACGAGCGACCGTTCATCGGTGAAGCATTAGAGTACGAAACAGCGGAGCATAAATTTACTTGGTTATTTGCGGAGTGTACGTATTCACTTCGATCGCGATATCAATATTCATCCTCGAGAGCGTATCGATTTTAACCAACCGTTATTTGCGACATCTGGTCGAATTTTGCGACGTCAAATGCCCCTATGTCTTGATAGAGGTCATTATTTAATGTTGGAATGTCCGTCCGCAGCTCAGGCCAGGTATACTTCCACTATTTGATCATGTGATCTAAAACGGGGTAACAAAAATAAAGTTTCCAACGCGGCAAATGTCTCGTCTCAAGTGTTTGTAATATTTCGACCCGCAAGAGTGGAAGATTTTACCTTAAAAATCTATTTCCATTATCAATACTCGTTTGTTATAACTCCTTTTTCTCATTTTCATTTAGAAGGCGCTTACACCGTCAGATATAGTGACCGCTGTCTCAATTTCGAAATGAAAGGCCTAATTCGCATCTTTGAAGATTGCAAAGTCTCTTCGGTCTGATACGATCCTCTCCGCAGGGCATTATATCGCTAGCTTACTGAAGCTCTGATTTCATGGAAACAATCGAGATCTGTAATTAATTAACTCGTCAGCGACCAGCTCTGAAACTTAATTAGTTTGAAACAATTTTGACAACAAGGAGCATGTACGTGAGTGTGTCCTGCATAGAAAAGCATCGGGAGCCTAATAACTAGCGAATGTAATGCAAAGGTACAAGGAAATGAAAATAATTCGTCATACTCCGTTCCTATTATTTAACTCCTGAAAATATCGAAATTTTAGCACAACTTCATTTTAGTAGGTAGGCCAATCGTGAAAGACGGTCATATTCTAAGAAAGGGCATTCTTTGAAGAGAATGGCCATGCACTCGCTAATACCGCGTCCTTCTGATGTTTGGTAACACAATACCGTGTTTCTTCTGTGAAGTGTAGAGTATGGCTTATTGCATTGAACGCTTTTTCATACATTCAATTTAACGATCATTCTCCACTCTAGATCAATCCGTGCGAGATAAGTTGGCCAAAATTACATTCAACAGCGAAAATACGAAATACGAAGAAAGTACGAAAACATACGAACTACCAAGTGTGAAAAATGCCCTCAGAACGTATAACCATTCTGAGACCTATATGGAAACTTGGAAAATGGCGGTTGCATCACAGTGTCGTGATTTAGCGTCTACATTATTACCGTACATTAATCACAGCCCAGACAATCTGCAATGATAATAGCATTGCCCGCAAAGCTTTACTGCGGCTGCATGAACAGCAATTTCATTCGAAATCCCGACGGGAAGATTAATCTAAGCACTATTAACACGTAGCGTCTTCGATGTTCTATCAGAAAATAATTACTGCTTCACCCGCACGGCAATATAATCTCCGTGTAAGGCTGACCATTAAAAAACTCGCATGCGATATGACTGCACCAACAAATTATACGGGCGCATATCTAGGATGGAGAATCTGTTGGGAAGAGCGAAGAGGAGAAGGCGGAGATAAAAGAAGACGACGAGTGCGGGATAACCAATGAAGACGACATTATTAGCGTCGCGTTATCGTTTGCTCGGGATTAAGATCGATTACAACAGATATGGATAGTTTATCCTGCATGTGGAGTGACGTTATTATGTTTAACAGGAAGTTTAATACGAGACGTAGGCTTTACGCGTATGTATCGAATGACCGATACAATCCTAGCGTATGTCGCTCTGAAATGATCACGATATTGTCCTAACGTAGAGACTGGTGTACGAATAATCGTTTTAGTAAGATTTTACTGGGTGTGCAGAAATCCTTAAGGACGGATGTCTTTGAGTAGTTTCATGGTGATGCAGTTTTAAGTTGCAGTTTTGTATGTGTTATATTTTACGCACTCTCCTCCACTCTCTTTATAGCTCTCTCTCTCTCTCTCTCTCTCTCTCTCTCTCTCTCTCTCTCTCTCTCTCTCTCTCTCTCTCTCTCTCTCTCTTTCTCTTTCTCTTTCTCTCTCTCTCTCTCTCTCTCTCTCTCTCTCGCGCGCGCGCTCTCTCTTTCTCTCTCTCTCACACACACACACTTTCTCTCTCACGCCCCCCCCCATGTTCTCTCTCTTTCTCTCTCTGTCTCTCTCTTTCTCTCTCTTTCTCTCTCTTTCTCTCTCTTTCTCTCTTTCTCTCTCTTTCTCTCTCTTTTTCTCTCTTTCTCTCTCTCTCTTTCTCTCTCTCGTTCTCCGCCTTTCTTTCTCTCTCTCTCTCTCTTTCTCTCTCTCTCTCGTCTCTTCACCGTACCTGTGTCGTTCGGCTCATCTTTCTCGTTCTAAATTAGAATAACAAAAGGCAAAATGCATAGACGACGTCATTATGAAGGAGTAGTAATATAGACTAAGAATATCAAGACACGACGCGCAGAATATAATAAGGACTTAAATCTATTACCGGATACGCAATACCGCCACCTGCCGTAATCTCCTGCGGTGCGTTCTCCTGCTGAAACTATAATTGTTAATAATTGAAGTGGTACAGATATCACGCATTATCTATAATTATGAATGTTTTGTTGACAATTCAATAAAGATTAAGAACCTTAGCGAGGAAACAACTATAATTTAATAAGAAAGAAGAGAGTCTAGTTTTTACAGTTTTATTCTTTAATATTCAATCGTCAAACTTTAGACAGGCACATGCAGCGTACATGTATGTATACAGGTATGCAGCCCCAGTAATACCAATAAACGGTTATATATATAATATATATATATATATATATACGTATAATTATATGTCTCTGTGTATATATAGCACTATTATAAAATATATACTCTATCGTAATACTAAGTGCTATACATTACCTTACTACTATAACTGAGGCTGTAGGGCCTACCTGTATGTTTCGTGTACCTGTTCAAGTTTTGACGATTGGAAATAAATGAATACAATAATAAAAACAAGTTTCTCTTCTTAAATGACATTTAACCCCAAACTATAGCTTTTTCCAAATATCGTTGTCAACAAAACTTTAGTATTTAAATAATAATCACTTATATCAGAGCATGATTGTCAATTAGAGTTCCGGCAGAAATACGCAGCTAACAGGGGAGCCACCGTACATCCGGCAATACAAAAATCAACGAAGTGTCGTGTTTTGATATTATTAGTCTATGGTAGTACTCAGAACGTCATAGGACAATAGACCTACAACAGTTTTCTTTAATTATAAGAAAATGTAAAACTGTCGATTCTCTTGCCTAAAAACTTTTCACGCAATCAGCATGTAGCTGCAATCGAAACACACTAGCGAGTCTACGGTCACTGCGTACAAGAACATGGGCAATGCTTAATACAAAGCCCTTTCTGCTTACAGTACTACTCTCCCAAAAAACAGCGAAGCAGGTTTTCTCCCGGCATTCTTCCTCGTGATTAATGGTGCCGCCCAAGCGCAGAGTACAACCGAGCTGCGTACATCCGTTGGCTACACTATCTGTTTGACCCGCAGAGGGAGCGACTGAGAAGGGCGTACCAATATGTCACGGCACACAGGTACGAGTAAACAAGCGGCTCGATAATCAGCGTGTGCGAATCAAAGGCAGAAATGATGCTTGACTTTTACGATCAGCAACATGTGCATTGGATGCACGTGTACGTGCCCACCGGCGTATTGATTAGGCTATCTATGCCGTCAAGTGAACCGATAGTATACCGTATTCGTATTCACTTGCTGACAGCTGGCTTATTGACTTCTGTCGCTACAATGTGCCGCACGTGCTAAACGATGGACATTTTGAAATGACGTTATATCTATAATTCGTGTTGGTTCACGCTGAGATAGCAGCCTCTTCTATGGCTGCCGCCGAGTCCGCGTGTAATCGTTATGAATCAGCAACACGCTGATATTGACTTAATCACACCCTCACGCCGAATATAGCTGCTCCGATGATACAATAATCATTTCATGTATGAGTCGACTCAGTTATAGGTCATATATCAGTCTCCCAATGCCCCAGACTAATGCTTTGGCCATCGAAATCTTCGCTTGGAGTAAATCTGCTCACTAGGCAGCGTGGCTCGTCAACGTACGGTCCCTAGTCACCGCACACGTGCGGTCACTCCATGCCAGTCTGCGTGTAGCGATCCTCCGGTCATACACACTCTAACACCTCTATTCGCATATTTTACTGTTAGTAGCGCGACTTCCCGCCTCTACAATAACAACTTGCCCTAACGGAATCACGGTTCATGCTTGTCGCACATTACACCAATCACACCACCGCTGTCCCGCCGAGTAGACAAACACCCCTGCACCTAAACAGATCTCAATCTCGCTTAGCACCCCAAATATTTTCTTCCGAAACGTGTCGCCTTCGTAGTGGCTGGTACCGGCATATGAAGCATAGAACGTCAGCGCTCCCTGTATGTTTGAACCCACCCTATAACTTCACACGTATTACGTATAGGATCTAGAAATTTAGGAAATTGGAGAGATGTCTGGGCATTTGTGATTTTTTTCGCAACGGCCTTTTCTCGTGAAAGGTTTATACTGGATCTGACGCCGAAGGCGACTCATATTTTAAAATCGCAAAGTGAATGATGTCATAGTGCAGCGTTTTCGTCCAGTTAGGGTACGTGGGGTGGTTAGTCTGAAAGTACTGTGAGTTGAGGTAAACCACAGACCTAGAACTGTTTACGGAAGAAAGAGTTCAATGGGAGACTACGGCTCCTACCGTAAACGTCCCCGTTGTAAATACCTGCAGCTGCGTTGTATGCCAAACGTCAAACATGCAGCCACCTACGAGCCGTGACTGTACGTACGTGAGTGTACGCGAGTGTGTGCCACAGACAGCCATGAACTAATTGCTTACATACACGTGTGCTACTCGTGTCAACGACGAAATTCGATCTTACAAAAATTAATTACGGGCGAAATTTTGGAAGGATGAGACAAAATCAAATACGTGTACAACGAATGATGACGCGATGATCGAGTGACTGCGCAGTAGTACATAACGCTAAGCGCGTATATGATCGAGTAACTGCGCAGTAGTACATGACGCAAAGCGCGTATATGATCGAGTGACTGCGCAATAGCACATAACTGCTACTAGTACTGCTAGTACTGCGCAGTAGTACATAGCGCTAAGCGCGTATATATGACACGTTCCGGATATACGTCGTCGTCCTATAACAGCTGAAATTTACCTGTAGATCTTTTTGCTTATTTATTTATTTATTTATTTATTTATTCATTTATTTATTTGTTTGTTTATTCGATTAATTAATTATCGAGTCGTTTCATATAAGCGTGGAATTATTTGGCGCCACGACAAGTGCACCGGATGACGAATCACGGAAAGGAAGCATGCGACGTCGAAGACGCGCCATGCGAATGAAGTACTAGTGAATACGGCGATATAAGCATTAGTTTCTTCTTCTTCATCATCATCTTATCATTGTTGTTCTTATTATTATTCCTCCTCCTCCTTCCCAGAAGCCAAAGGTTAACAATACTAGTTGGTTTCTAGTATCAATTATTCTAAGTGCATTAGGACGATCCTATGCTCCCCGCGTCCCAATTTAAGTTCTCTACCGCGCTTGTGTTACTGTCGCTCGTAATCTACATTTCCGCATTTCTCTATTAGCTTTCACTCGCGTCATTTCGCATCGCTACACCAGGCCTTTATCATCGGTACCACCAGCAACGACGGCTGAAGCCAGCGGTGAGCACGACAACACTAGTAATTCTTGAGACAAACCTTCCGCCGGATGTGCGGAGATATAGATGCTAGCCGTCAGCGCTGCGTCAATAAGTGTTACACGGACAAGACAACTAGAGGAGGGCGGGCAGACTAACTATAGAGCTTGCACCTACTACGCACGTACTCGATAAATCACAGTTGGTGTGAGCTGTCTCTGTGAATACCTGCATTCGGGACGCGGTGGGTATAATTGGCAAGCGGAATTTAATAAAGGACGCATCCTCGATTCCGGATCCAACGGTGTGACACTAAAACGTCGGCATAGCTATAATCAAGCCGTGTGCGAGTGAGACTGTGTGGGAATCAGGAGCCTGTGCATGCGCTGCTTACCCTCCGCCGTCGAGTCGCTTAGATTCGTCCAGCATGTTCTGAAACTCAACATGCATTAGACTCTACAAACTAGAAAACTCTCTAGAAACTCTACAATTAGACATTTTTTCGGACGTGCTATTTAACCAGACTTTGACGCGAGCAATGAGTTTATCGAGCCTATCGAGCTATATGGAGCAGCCTATCGATCGCTATAGCGAGCCTATCGAGTTTACGGCAGAGCTTCGGTCTAGGTTTATCACTGCTTTAGCAGCCTAACTATATTATAAACGGTCACGTATAACATGGAACGCGGTTTTCGTTGAAGTATATATCACTATCCGATATCAAAATAGAACGTGCGCTTTTTTTCGGCAATGGAACATAATATATTGCTTTGGCATGGGGGAGATATTAAGGTTTGTTTATTCGATGGTAGTATAAGTTTCCGAGGTGGCCTAAGTCTTCATGTTTCCCGAATACGTGGGGCAATAAGCTGTCGATTATAAATAATAGTAGCATAACGACCCACCAGCTGCAAAAACACATGGTTTAAAAAAACTGCTTAGAAAAAATAGGGAAGTTTATGCATCGAGAATAGCACATATACGCGAAACCGGCTGATTGTCCGTCGTGTTAGAACTTAGAGCAGGTACAGAACATGCTGAAATCACGACACGTATTTTCATGAACTTCCCCCGATCCAAATCTAGGAATCCTCCTACCTAGTGCTAGTACTGCTATGCTGTAGTCCATGCTTTTCTGGTTACTACACCTAGTAATTCACTCGTCTCTGGTTACTACCCCTACCTCTGCTGTAATTCACGCGTCCCTGGTTACTACCAGACGCGTACTCTGGTTACTACTCCTCCTACCCTGGTTACTACCACTACCTCTGCTGTAATTCACGCGTCCCTGGTTACTACCCCTACCTCTGCTGTAATTCACGCGTCCCTGGTTACTACCACTACCTCTGCTGTAATTCACGCGTCCCTGGTTACTACCCCTACCTCTGCTGTAATTCACGCGTCTCTGGTTACTACCCCTACCTCTGCTGTAATTCACGCGTCCCTGGTTACTACCACTACCTCTGCTGTAATTCACGCGTCCCTGGTTACTACCCCTACCTCTGCTGTAATTCATAGTACTATCGTCTTTCTTACACCCAATATATAAGTTTTGTTCGATATCCCTTAACGTAATCGAAGAAATCGACGTATGTCTATAGTCTATACCGTTGCATAATGAACTGCATGGAACAGAGTCACCGCCGCGAGCGTGTTTGTTATGAAGATTTTGATCAACATGTTAAAACAAATCAGATATATTTATACCTGCTATCGACAGATAATAACTCAGTATATAAGTTTTGTTCGATATCTTTAGACATAATCGAATAAATCGATATAAATAATAATAATAATAATAATTGCTTTAGGAGAACCCGAAACGGGCATTACACAGAATATATATATATATTAAACTGCGAGGCTACGCCTACGATGACGACGCTATACGGCGCAGGATAGCGTCCCTTGGCAAGAAGTCCTGTTGATCGACAGCACAGCTTAGCTGAGACGGCCGCAGAGAAATCTTGTTGCTTGATTGCCATAGCTTGGGCTATAGCTAGCCATGGGGTGTGACCTAGCTTGGGTAAAGCCAGGTAGTTTAGCCTTTTAGCCGAAAGGCACTGAGGGTGGTCACAGCCAGAGTTTATTTTGCGCCCTCGGTGGTTCTGCTCGCTGGCGTGGCTGGTTCTTTCCGTTGGCATTCGTGGCCTCAAATGCATACCCGAACCACATTTCCAGTGTAAAGAGTGTTAAAAATTGCCATTTTTTGTGTTTCGCAAAAATCATTTTCCAAAAAATATATAGAAGAATATTTAACGAGTCGTCGGTGGCTATATGGCCGGTAGCATTGTAATTTCACAAAGTTACTACGGCTGATTAATGTAGATTTCGAAATTTACATTGTCGCCAATAAACAATTATTTTCAGCTGTGACACTGTTTGGTTGCAGGCTTTTTCGCACGTCGGGTATGTATGACGATCGCGTCGTGTGTTTGCGCGCACATGATATAATAGCAGAATTAGATTGGGGCGATTCATCACGATATACACTGACCGGCCCTCAGGGACTCGTTGCTCTCCGCGACAAATTGGCCGGTAAATTGTTATATCTGTAGTAGCAATCCGGGTTAGAGAGTAATACACTGGCGGACGCGTTGACCTCAGCTTCTCTGATCGATATAGCCATCATTAAACCTGGAAACGACACTCGACACTTATAGATGAGTTTTATATAGGCAGCTCATATGCGCAACACCGATGGCGATTGGCAGGCATGCGTGCAGATACATTAGATGCGTTTCATTACAGCGCTCTACACCGGTATAGTGTCAGGGCGCTTTGTCGGGTGGACGATGACACCATGCTACACAGGTAGGTCTCAAGCAAGACAAGTTGTACAAGGACCTGCTAGGCGATATAAGGTAGAGAAATAATGGTGTTACCTAATTACATTTAACTTTAATTAATGTTATTATAGCTTTCGAAATATCCCAAGAGCCCGGGGCAAGCGCCTTAGCCGCTTGTAGGCTATTGTACTATTATTGTATATTGTACGAGGGAGATGTAGCTAGCAGCTGTTCATGATGCGCCCATTACACTCACTGCCATGGCAGATGCTTACCACGAATGGCTTCCAATCTTCGCCCCTGCCACACGCTGATGGGTAGTCAGAGCTTACACACAGCGATTAGGGATAGGGGGATAATCCTCGCTGTGCCAGACCCATCTGTCGTCGTAATGCTCGTGATGCATCGCATACAGAGAATAGGGTTTACGATTAGCTAATGTCTATTATTCTCTTCTGTGTTTCTGCGAATTGCGCATAGATGTAAGTATAATCCTGACTAATTTGTCTTTTTTTTCAATTGTTCGCTATGTGGTTGTGACGTTCACACAAGACAATCAACGTGTCAGGGTAAACAGTTAGTTACAGTTAGTTATCCCTCGTAGGTGCCTAGATGGCACATAAGGCAGTGGCAAGAGATGTCTAACGTCGTCGGTCCGCTGCTACTGGCCTCGGCGTGTCCCATGACAGGTAAATAGAGTGAAGAAGAAATAGAAAGAGGGAGAGAGCGTTGGAAAGAGGAGCAAACCGGAGAGGGAAACGAAGAGAGTCAGCAGGGAGAGGGGTAGACAGAGGAGAGAGAGAAAGAGAGCGCGTGCGTAACCGAGAAAAGGCAATCGCTGCTGCCACCAAAATCAGCGTGTACAGTTAGCGCCGATGCTGTTCATTCATTTTCATAGAAAACTGAAAAAAATACCGTTAAGCCAATATTATTGTTTGTTCATCTAAAAGAAAGACACATAATAAAAAAGTCACTCATCACATGATATCAGCCATCATATGGTCAGTTAGCTCAGAGTGCGTCAGCCTGCGATAGAGGCAACATATATCACATTTCGCTGCTACATGACAAATCCTGCGAATTCGTCGGATTTTGTGTTAACAAACAGGATCTATGCGTCCTACGTGCGCGTCTCTCTGAAGGTTTTTTAATATGTATGCCGGCATGTTATTGATCGCTATCCTACAGCAGCAGCGCGCACACACATGCGGACTTACGGCACACGCACTTGCACAATCGTCTATACCCGCTTGCCTGATTAGGGAAAACCTGGGATGGGAGGGAGTCAGTCGTTGTGCTGCGTAGCGGCCGGCTTAATTTAAAGGTTAGCATCCTAGCTTTTACGGCGCACGCAGTGCAAGGCATATCCTCGCCTTATGAACGTGAGAACGTGAACATACGCGATCGTTAGGTAACTAATGTACGCCGGATATATGCTTGCTGGTTATTAGTTTGTATGTTTTAATCACTGATGACGCTTCTTTCGGGATCAGAATTATGTTCGCGGTCAATTATTGCTTTTTCTTATTTTGGGCCGCCGTACTAGCGACTCTGTTTCCTTTATATTAATATTTTTATTTCCTTTATTAGTAATGGCGTGCTGGGTGTAGGTACGAGGTAAAACATTTTCTAGGCGCACTGATACGAAACGCAAATTGACTGCCCGTGGTTCCTTCAAGCACCACTTGCAAATCTGTAGTTTGATTTAAACTGCGTAAAAATATAATTTATTTACTCGTTTTAACTGCAACTTGGGTAATTTACTGGCGATTATTTTCTATATTTTTTGTTTCATATATTATTTCGGTTTCTTCATCAATTACTGTCTATATTATTCGCGCGCGCCGGATTGAAGTCGAAACCCCAATGCCCTTACATACATGCGAACTTCAACAGGACAACTTTTGATTATCTTTAAGTGCGTTTTTAACTGAATTAACTTTCTTTTCGCGAAGATATAAACTTGGATGTATCTCAGTTATGCTTCTCAGGGAAACGTCAGACATATCTGCCAATGCGCTTTTAAATAGTGGATTTCCCCATGGGCTTCTTCTACAAACTAGTATATTGCACCACCTACTGGTTATAGACGGGTTTGTTTCCTTTCTTTCTTACCCAGGAAAAAGACGGGACACGTCATCGAAAAGACAAAAGTCTAATCGCACTACCTGCTGTGAGAAGGCTCGCGTTTAATGGTGGAAATTCGATCGAAGTAGTTCTAGGGCTAGTATAGCTAATAGCTTTCCAAGTAGTACGATCGATGGCATATCTTCTACAATGTGTACGGAGGCGAACTACGACCGGCAACGCACACGTAGTAGTCAGACCGTGCCAGACCGTGCGAGTGAGACCCGAGCCGCGAGAGATTAAGTTTGACACTGATCACGCGTGTAGACATGTTGACTTCGCGTGCTACGACGGTTTAAACAATCTTCAAACTCGCTCAACCACAAGATGTGTGAAACGCAAACAGGATTTTTGATGGGCGCTCGAGACAGGGCTACTATGTGCGCGAGTTGCTAAATTATGACAATTAACGCACAGTTACTAGCACGTCCATCAGGCCCCCACCAAATCCCACGTCCATCAAGTCCCTACCAGACCTCACGTCCATCAAGTCCCCACCAACTCCCACGTCCACCAGGTCCCTATCATAGCCCCCACGTTCACCAAGTCCCCACCATAACCCCCACATACATCAAATTACCAATCAGAATACCCACGTCCATCAAGTTTCCATCGGAACTCCGACGTCCATCAATTCTCCACCATAAGCAACTCCACGACTTTCAAGTCACCACCATAACCACCACGTATATCAAGTCACCATCATACCCCACGTCCACAAATTCCCACTATAACCACCCTCGTACACAAAGTCTCCACTATATCCCAATACGTTCCTAATGTTACCATCATAACCCCGACGTCCACCACATACCTATTATAATCAACACGTTGACCAAGCACCGAGTCTTCAACATAACTATCGCCTACATCAAGCTCCTATCATATCCCACACGTACATGAAGGCACCGTCATAACTCCCACTTCAATCAAGTTTAGTTACCACCATAACCCCCACGTATATCAAGTTACCATCATACCCCCACATGCACGATGTGTCTACCACAACCCTCGCGTACATCACACCTCCACCATAGCCTCTACGTATATGAATCCTCCACCATAATCCCCACGTCTACAAATTCCCCACAAACCCACACGTGCATCAAAATACCACCATAACCTCACGTCTACCAAGTCTCCATCCTAACCTCACGTCCATCTAGTCGCGAATGAAACCACACGTTCACCAAGTCTCCCCCATAATCTAACGTACATCAAGTTATCACCAAAACTCACACGTTAACAAGTCCCTCCCAAAACCCACACGTACACCAAGTCTCCACAACAAACCCCAACGTCCATCAATTCCCCCCATAACCCCCACGTTCATCAAGTAAACAAGTTAGCACCCACCTCTATCAAGTCTTGCCTTTCAACTTAACGCCTGTGGCCATCCAGCCATGCTTTCTTCATCACAGCCAGATCAAACACAGCTTAATAGACCTCATTGGCAGCACAACCCGCGCGAGTGGCGGCACAAGAATGGCTTCGTCGTTCTTTTAATTAAGGTTCAGCGCATTGCAGCTGCCGAGATAATTACCTTATATGCTGCCCAAAGAACTGCTGCTCTGCTGCCGGCTTACTGCCAAGCTTTGCGACAGCTAGGTATCAGTCAGTAATAAAAGTCAGTGCTGAGCCCACGTACATGCGCGTTTTATTCTTCACCAGTAAAACTAAAAGATACGACAGTCGCTTCCGAATGGGAATCATTGCACTGCTGAGAACGTCGCCAATCAAAAATCATTATATTTTTGACGCGTCAGGACGCATCGCTAGTAGAGGTCCGCACCAATCAAAAAACAGTCTTTAACGCGACGTAAAACCTTGTTAGCACAAGTGTACATCAATCTGATAATGGCGATGCTACTAGCTTCCCTGCACCGTGTGATCGCGAGGACAGACATGTAGCGCTTCCCAGCAGATAGGGCCTATGATTTAAGGAAATAATAGGTTCATTGATTATGCAATGTTGCCGAATGCTAGAGTAACTGGCACCTTGTGTAGTTAATAAGTACATTACCTTATAGCCAAACGCGTATTAGTTTGTCCAATATCACTGCTGGTTACTTAGCCCGACCAGGCTGTGCGACGGATTGTCTATCCGAACGCATGTCAGTCCGATTGCGGACTGTAACCCTAGCAATACCGTTTCTTGGAGCTACTGGTTACTAAGAAATGTCTAATTGAAATCCGCAGTCCAAAAATCAGTTGTTTACAGTGTTTCAAACCGCTGCCGGCGAAGCGGCTGTGATACAGATTTATAGTGCACCGGACATTTTTGCACGCATGCTCGGCTGTACGCAATGCTATCATCAGTGATTTCGTAAACATGGACGCTCGTGATAAGAAACTTTTTGTCAGGGCTGTCCACGTGCGTCCGTGACTAGTACGTGTGTTTTACTCTATATTTCCATGTTTAGTCCGTGGCCGTGGTTACACCGCTGACACCTCCGTTTCATCTGGCGTCCAAAACATACGGGCCGCACAAATGTTTACGTCATCGCTTGACACGAAAATGATGCGTTGATACATATCAACAACCAATTTCAAGTCTTGTTTGTAATGTAACCATCAGTGATATTGGACAAACTAATACGCGTTTGGCTATAAGGTAATGTACTTATTAACTACACAATGTGCCAGTTACTCTAGCGTTCGTCAACATTGCATAATCAATGGACCTATTATTCCTTTAAGTTGGGTTTCCACTACCGACTTCATACAGTCAAATTGACGAATTGTAACAGTTTCGCTGTTGCACAACCAACCATCGCAGTCTAATACATCGGCGTAAAGCGACAGGTGGGTGGTTCGCTGCTGGTGCGGCGCCCGCCTCATCATAGAATCAATAAAATTAACTTGTCACTGGTTACGGATCGGAGTGATAACATATATAATTACATTATCGTAACAAATTGATTTTCAGGCATGTATATATATATATACTGTAGCGGTTTGGCCGACTTACAAGAAGTGTTAAGGAAATCTAAACCACTTAAAATAGTCATCACAGATAAACAAGGGACAGTGCCCAGAAAAATAGATTATGCAGGCACAGCTCCTGCAGTTCAATACGAATAATAACTCGTGCTACCCGAAACACAAAAATAAACGCAGACACTCGAATACCGTGCGAGTGCAGTTACCACAGCCAACAAGATCTAAGTTTTCGTATTACATAGACAAAATATCGCTCCAATACAAAAAGATAGATTAATTACACATAGAACAATAAGAATACCAAACATGATATCTATAGTCAGAGATCTATGTCATAAGAAGAAGAAACTCAAGCCACTAGTTAAGGAAACTTACATACCTTACAAACGAACTACACCAGTACGACGCAAAGCACTGGGACGATGTTAGCTACGCAAACTCAAACACACCAACCTGACTGTCCTCGTCCGAACCGGCCTATAAAAATAGCACGGTCTTAAATTAGCACCTGCAGAATCTTCCGCCAAACAAGGAAACGATCCCCGACCCCGAAACTAACACAGCAGATTCGATTTAGAGTTGCTGTACAATCATCACACGTGTCATCCCATGCGTAACTGATCGGCCGCTCCTTACACAGTGCTACCAGAGTCTGCTCCGTCTATAACGATCTCTTCTCTATTGTCGATGTCTCCACCCGGGGAGAGAAATACTCGGCTTCGGCTAAATTTCTTACACGAAACAACAACATTACAACCGCTCATGGCCGTCCGCAAAACTGCGTAGACTCCATTCCACACATCCACAGCGACGCGTCAACTCTGATCCCCGTTTACAAGACCCCAATCTGACTGTTGCCGGTAATTGTGTAATCGGAGTTAATAAAATGATTAACCGATTAAACTAATTATACACCCCTCTTCGACAACAGTACCACCCCTTTGCACATCCGCACGATGACCCCATCGGGTTAACAGCAGACCCGACTTGCTCTCCTTATAAAAATTCGACAGGACGCCTAGGCTCCTATAGTGGACGTGTGATCTGCAGAAGACTCTAACAGACGAAATTAAAGGTGAAAGAAAAAGCAATTTAAACGTGTAACTTAAAGAAACCGCTATCAGCAAAAAAGAAATAACAAATGACTACCCTGTCAATTGATAAATTAAAATGAAAACAAACAGTACAGAAAAGAGAAAGTACCAGAAAGAGAAAAAGAAGAAATGAGAATACTGCATAAACCATAATACTAGGCACGCTGCAAAACAAACCACATTATCTAACGATAATAATATTTACAAAAATTATTTTTTATTTCATACATAAACATGCAATTGGTTATTTAAAATTCGTAAATGCCATAGTATAGACGTGAATGTGTGGAAAAGCGGGGAGCAACCTCTCCGCTGCGCACTGCCTGCTCCCTGGACGGTGCGGAAACGTCTGATCGGCCCGACCTTCACGTGGCTTCCGCAAGTAACGTCAATATTCATACAATTAGACGTCACACAGGGCGCTACGGTTCCTAAGTGGTGACTACCATGGACTGAGATCGACACGCACAAGCAGCTACTCGCGCTCGCTCCACGTCAGATCATACCCTGTGCCCGCCGAAAAACTAAGCTGGGCGAATATGCAAGAGAGCTATGCCTTCATTCGCAATAGACGACTCAATGACTGCATCTAAGCCAAATCTCTGCCCACACGCAACCTTTTCTGGGGCGAATAACGGAGAAAAGTCTGAGAACTCGAGCCAATCGACGCCCGTAAGCCATCTCTCGGATCGCACTCCCTCCGAAAAAACCGACAGTCTAGATCGCACATTAACATGACCGAGTACTATCATCTTCTTGGAAATAAAAAGCTGCAGAAAAAACCGAGCCCCTATAACTTAAAAAAAGCCTCCTCGCACAATCATCCAAATTGCGTTAACCCTGCAGAACCCGAAAGCTCAAAAGACATCAAAAATTACACGGTTACCTGCACACTTATGTACAGCAAAGGAGAGAAAAAAAATGTTAAGCGCAAATCGCATCACGCAAACACTGCGCTCTGTATCTCCCATACCTAAGCCCAAGATCAAAACCAACGGATCATGACCTATGTATAAACAAAGCGTAAGTACGATAAAACTCCAGCTGTATACCACTTTCAACCCAAATACTTCTGAAAGAATCGCCAAATCCATAAAAAACTCGATTCCGGAGTAGACAACACATAAATGATCCCACAAAAAAATATGGCCCAACGTAAAAGCTAGCGTTCACTAGAGTAAACTAACTTAAAAAACTCATACTATAACGGATAAAGATAATGTAAAAAAAATATTCAAGTAAATCACGTGTGCAGTTGACCGTAACATTAAAACTCATAACAACACACTAATTTTGCCACACACAAAAGGCTAAGCAAATCCAAATCCGTTGTACCACCGTATAAAATAAAATAAGCCCAGATAAATACTGCCCACGAAAGTCAACCTTTCTAACTCCCCAACTGTAACCTTAAACCACCCTAATCCCTATCGTACCACAGACTCTATCTCCTCAATACATCACTCGCCACACTGCGTAACGTTACGGTGATGTTTTCAAAATTTCATGAGCTTAGTCATTCCAGAGTGCATAAATCCCCAACACAGGGCTAGATCGCGAAACAGCATTACATGATCACCCATCTATACCTACCCTATTATGCTAGCGAAATCAGACAGTTCTTAACTCATCAATGTCAATATGACTACCGGTCTAACAGACGCCCTTCTCTCTTTACCTAATAGTCAAACCCCCTCATGAAGCGATCTTTAAGCAGTTCCTATTGTCTCTTCAGCAATACTTCCCTACTAGCATTAATTCACTACGAAAATGACATGCCAAAATCTCCTACACACCCATGCTTTATTGCGATATATCAAAAGAACTGATATCTATCTAGCAATCCGAACTGTCTATCTCTAATAACACCGAGCCACGAGTACAAAACCGCTCGTAAAGACTATGCCTGTAGGCCTCCGGCGATAAATGATAACTCTCCAGGTAATCGTAGTCCCCGGACCATAAATTCCATTTAAGCTCTTAGCAAATGGCCTCACTTCTATAAAACACGGAGGAAACGCAGAGCACGCACTGTTTCCGTACAATACAGCCGCGCGGCCCGAACGCGAAAATCAGCACAATCCCCTCAATTCAGCTAATCTATCCATCCACTTAAAATCTAATACTTCCCATCTATCGCATAAGGCACGCCGACGTAATATATTACCCCACGTAAATCACCAGCTGCCCAACAAACAGAACGCTAACTACAGCGTTATATAGGAAGCCCAATACAGCAACAATAATCTTAGCTCCGAGCCCAACATGAAGCCTGGCACGCATTTAAAATAAACAATGATATATCAAAGAACACGACACACAAAAGACAAGGAGCTTAACTATCATTCTAAAATACCAACATACAATGACCATATCCAAGTCGCCACAACGCATACTCAATATATGTATCGTATTGAAAGTCTGAGTACATAACAAAAATCTTTACCATTTCTTTAAATATAGTACATTTCCTGTCCTTGTAATTACTAGCTCTCCTTACACCTTATCGGCCTTGCAAGTAAATACAAAGCTACGAATTAAGTTTCTACTCACTTTTCTATCTAGACGGGCCAACCATTCAAAACACCATCTGCATTAATTTTTAACATATCCCCCTTCAATCCCAGTGCCAGTATCCCTCCCCTTGGTAAACGACCGAGATACGAATCACTATATTTCAAATCTCTTAATCTGACATATTTGGTAAGTACCGCGATGTTCGTATTCCTTCAAGCCCCCTGAATACAGAAAGGCTGCCACTTCACTCAGTTCGGTGAGAAAGAGACTTGTCGATCTTCTGAATGCATCGGTCATTATGCGAGATGTGTAGAAAATGAGCTGACGTCCCACTACTGCCGCCATCGCAATAGTGTCGTTTCTGCCCGGAAGAAAGGGGCCCCAGACTGGACCGGGTTGCCCTATAAAAATGTAATTTTAGTTTGTCTTACGCTAACAATTATAGGCGACACACTGTGGAATACCAAACAGCTAAACGAGAAGAAAAGATGTGTACACACCCGTACCCCAGAACCCCTTCGGCATAATGGAAGGAGACAAGATCAGCAAGTCTACATAGACGATAATCAGCAGAGCACGTGCACTCGTAAACTCACTATAAAATGTTACGACTATAGAGCGACTGATACAGCGGAATGAACAACGTACCCAGGACTCTAGGATAGTCTGAGTTGTCTCACCACGAATGAGACAGGCTACAGCGCAATTCGAGTCCTCTGTCTGCAGCGTCACCCGCAAATGTTTCGTGCACTCGATCGCGACCGGGCCACCAGATAGTGATTCAGAGGCCGTATAATTAACCGCAATACGTACACCAAAGCAATGCTAGGCTAGATCGAACATCTGCCCTGTCTTAAGTATTCGGCCAGAACGAAGATCACGGCAACAAAGTAGCCGGTGTTACACCCGACAGCCCAGGACTCCGCCGTAGTCTAACACAATGCGCCACTGAGTCGAACATACCCGCGCATCCGTTACACACCAGATCCTATGATTTCACTAAGATAAAAAGAGGACATTTGAACCACATTCAGAAAGTACAGATATTCAGTACATCTTCGTCAGTCAGTTTAATTAAAACCTAATCATACATCTGATTTGACGGTTTTCTTTCTCTACTCTATAGATTATAACATCATTCGAACACCTATAATAGACACTACTATACACGAGTTCCGAGACGCGATCATTCCTAATTGTAATCCACGTAGCACGAGTCGCATGCGGTCTTCACAAAGCAGAAGATCTATACATATAACTAAAACAATCTTTTAAAAGAGTATTCGTATATAAAAGGAACGAAACAGAATATGCTCATACTAAAAAGAATAGATTAATTACTACATAGAAAATAAAAATAACAAACAGTAGATATCTATATTGCATATATACTCTATGTTCAAATAAAAGAAGAAACACCTCAGCAATAGTAAGAAGAACTTACATACTTACAACTGTAACAACGGACGACGTCAAGCAATGACCGATGTAAGCACGCACTCAAACACACAAACTACTGTGCCTCGCCGAAACGTCTAAAAACACACCTAATAGCACCTGCAAATACTCCGGCAAACAAAGGAACGATCCCGGACCCTAAACTAACCAGCAGATGTCATAAGATGCTAGTGTACATGCTAGCACACGTCAGTCCCCATGCGTAAACTATCCCGGCCGCTCCCTATACAAGGTTCTACATCTGCTCGTCATTAACATCCTTCTCCTAAATTCGTCGAGTCCTCACCCGGACAGCATTCTCGTTTGCGTGCTAAAAGCTTGTACACAAACACAAACATTAAGCAACCGCCTCTGCCTCCGCAAAACTCGTAGACACCATTCACACATCCCCAATCGAACTCGTCCCTACATCTATCCTCGTATTACAGACCCAATCTGCTGCCGGGTAACATTGAACGATTATAAAATAATTAATCCGATTTAACAATAACACCTCGTGTTCTACAATATATATATATATATCTCTTTGATATAGTAAATATATCATAATATATAATAATAATATCTATATATTACTAAGCTATAGGACCTCAATACAGTATATAGTGAGAACGAGAGAGTGATCAAAACCGCATGGGCATTAAATATATTCAATATTTCTGTGTGCGTGGCTTGATCTGCGGGTGAACGCTATAGCCCCTATGGAACGCATCCCCGAAATAGCTTCGTGCAAGTTATTCGGCTAGCAGAAATCAATCGTCATCCTGCCATGACGAAACATGCTCGCGTGTTTTACTTAACCTTCCTATAAAGCACAGCGTCACGTTGACTCTTACAGAGTCCAATCTTAGGACGCGGCCGAGCGTACGACATCCCGGCCATTCACAGCTAGAAGCGGCCACAGAAGCGGCCGCGGAAGTCCGCCCCGAGTGCCGGTACGCACTAAGCGGGTAACGTCGTGACTGCGGGATAGGACGCTCCGCCCGGACGTTATGCCGCTCTCAGTGAAACAACAGCGGGTGGCCCCCCTCGAGTGCGCCCCCGACCCAGACAAAGCGCCACAATGCACTAATGCGTTTCCAATAAAATAGTAATCTAACCTAAATACGAAATCTAATTACTCACAAAATCTTACTGGTTCATACACCTACTCTCTTCAACCTATTATCGCCGCAATATTCCCTACCTATTTTCATTACCGGCTGCAATTGCTCTCGAGCTTGCGCGATCTGTGCATGCGCTTACACTAATATTAATTAGAAATATAGATAATATAACTCATATAATTATTAAGCACGTGCAACAGTCGCGCCGCGAGAGCAATGGCTGCCGGTAATGCAATGGTAGGAAACTATCGGCGATAATAGGTGAAAGAGAGTAGGCCTATAGTATAGAAACATTAAGAATTTTGTAGTAAATAAATTTCGTATTTAGTTAGCATTCTATTTAATTGAAACGCTTCAAGTGCCTGTGGGTCCTGCGGGCGCGCGGCGCACTCGATGGGGGGCGCTGTTGTATCACCGAGAGCGACGCATAACGTCGGCGTCGGCGACCTGCGTGTCGGTTCGCGTAGCTAAAATGTTGCGCTAACGGTTAGCTTGCTTGCATGGCTGATTGACTGGTTGAAATGTGTGTGTGCTGTTGTGCGCTAATGTTCACCGTCATCTTATTTTCCATTTCTGCGCACAAGCTTTTACGCTTGTATCGATTACCGCCGTTATTCATTCGTGTCACTTTGCCTAATTCATTGCAATTATTAGCTGTAATAGGCCAGAACATTTCCATCTGCCAAATTCTGTTTAGTGATGCATCCGACTGTATCACGAAAACAACATCCGGTTATAAGCAGAACGCGCGCGTCTATATATATTTTTTATATATATATACATATATATTTAAAAAATATATACATATATATATTATATATTATATATATAAATAATATATATATATATCACTCTACGTTATACAATAGGCCTCCCTGGATAGACAGCAGGGGAAATCCTTCCCCAGCTACGGCACGAAAATAGAGTTAATCATAAAAAGGTGGCAGAATCTTAGCGATGCTGCGTGCGGAATCGGATAACGGTACCCGACACTCACCGTGCGCATATTTTGTTAATCCTCGCCCTCTGGATTGGGTTTCCAAACTCCGGGGAAATATCGCCGACCTTGAACTTGATGTGACTGATCGCCGCCACAGGCACTTGGAGCGTTTCAATAAAACATAATGCTAAATAAATACGAAATCTATTTACTACCAAAGTCTTAATGTTTCTATACTCTTTTTCACCTATTATTGCCGACAATTTCCTGTAAATTCCGTCCAAATGCTCATCTACGAGTTTGTTACACTGGCTGCCGCCATTGCTGCCGCTGCACACTGACACATAAATATATAGTTATATATAGTTATCTATATATTTATGTGTCAGTGTGCAGCGGCAGCAATGGCGGCAGCCAGCGTTTGTTGTAGATGAGCATTTGGACGGCATTTACAGGAAATTGTCGGCAATAATAGGTGAAAGAGAGTATAGAAACATTAAGACTTTGGTAGACAATAGATTTCGTATTTATTTAGCATTATATTTTATTGAAACGCTCCAAGTGCCTGTGATCGCCGCAGCCTTCTCTCTGCTCGATTCTCAGCTTTCCCCTCCATAGTCGCATTTCACTAAACGGGGACGTTAAGTCGGCATCAAACTTTAGTTTAATTTGTATTTACGATTAAAGCGCTGATTGCATTAGAAATTTCGGTTTCCTAATTTGAGATTTTAATCATTTGTTTATAATTATTTTATTCTTATTTAACAATTGACATTTATTTATTTACGTTGATTCATATAAAATTCGGATCGCATTCTGCAGTAAACTGTGCAACGCGAAATACTGTGAATGTTTGCTGTTTTTTTCCCGCACGCTGTTACATCTTCTTCCTTAGTTTTTGTCGACTGGCGTGACAACCAATACGCAGATGCTTGCAATAGGAAAAATCCGGCCGGCTGCGAAATCGAGTCTGCCAAGTGATAGACAGATCTATCTGGAATATGGGACTCGTAGCTACGGGATAAATCAGTCCACTCAAAATACAATATAATGAAGTCGTAAAGATATAGCAAGACGGTTTCTTTCGTGTTCAAAAAAGCAATCGTCAGCAAAACGACGCACATTCTCTGTATCGTAAAATGAATGGTTTTTTTTCTGAGTTACGCTCAAATGTCCACGATGCTTTCATGTTTTCGAGTTTGGAATGCTGCAGGCGCTTGGAAACGGGCTTAATTCGCAGATGATCTTCCCACGTGATGTTACGCCCTTTTATCCATTCACTAAGTAATATCCGTGGAAACCTAAAATCGCTCGACGTGAGCACTGTGACCAAATTCTGCGATACTTCGTTGATATTGCGCTCTAAATCCTCTCGTTCTCTTTTATTTGGGAATAAATATAGTTGCGATTAGCACGTAGAATCCGTTTTCGGGGTGGGTACGTGAAACGGAATAGAATGTATCACGAGTTCGTTGTCCCGTACAAGATAGCTATCTCCCTCAGGTATACGCTCACATACACACGCACACACACACACACACACACACACACACACACACACACACACACACACACACGCACACACACACACCACACGTACGCACGAACGCACGCACGCACGCATACACACGCATGCACGCACACACACACGCGCGCACACACACAAACAAACAAACAAACACACACGCGCGCGCACGCACGCACACACACTGGTGTTGTGTGACCAAGCGTACTTTCAAGTAGCGTCTGCGCTCTATAACAAACAAGCAATCTTCCTCAATAACATTTTAGTGGTACTCGCCAAACTACGGATCTATCCGGAAACGCAGCAGAACACTCGATCACATATTCTGCGACGAACGAGCGAAACAGCTCTCATGCTGCATCTTTCTCACTAACCTCAAATCACATCCTACACACGCAAATTCCACGTCTCCTGCAGAAGAAATCGCACACTCGCCCCTTTTCTCGTGGGTCAGGCAAGTAGCGTTATAGGCTTAATCGGCAATGCGGACAACTCTTACAGAAAATAAATGAAGTTAATCCATTAGGCACACATGGAGGGAGCTTATCGTGTGAGTAGCACTTTCTCTCGCATTTTTGCTTTAATTTGCTATATGCCATGGGATCGATACGCGAGTCGACCGGCGTTCACCACAGAGACGTGACCGCGTGGCTGGCTGGCTGCATCGCACGTCGATACCTCACGCTTTCACGTTCTCATTTCTGCGATTGCAATGATAAGCGGTTATGACAGTCAGCCTTATAGATAAACACAGGTTGACGCATAATTCGTGCAGTAAAGAATTCGTATTGAATGGTATTAGGATTAGGCCAGTTGCTGTCCCGTCTGACAGGATATGATCGCGCATTTACATTTTTAGAAACTCTTATATATAGCGAGTTTAATACGCATACAACTCATAGGAACTGACGCCTGGCGCATAGAGGCCATCTTATACAGCATGCTGAGATTGCGCGCAGTGGAGCTCTATAATTTCGCACAATGTCTCAGACAGAGCTTACGCCAACGCTATGATACACAGAGTCACTCTGCCATAGCTCCACTGGGGCCTGTGCATGGCTAGACCCCTTAGCATCAGCAATCGTGACTCGATCCTATTATGCACAAAATCGCCGATTTCAGTCAGCGTTGATTTAATCACAGTAATGACGTAATCACACAGGAAACCTTTCTGGCGAAACTCACTGGTTCATTACGTAAAAGCCACGGATAATCGGCAACTGCATAATTCATAAACAGCCGCACTGAAACATCCAGTGTACATACCTACCTGACGCCTGCAAATATCGCTCAACATCGAGTGACTACTTGATACAACAATGACGTTGCGTAATAATTTATGGTTGCCGGCGATCGCGTATGGTAATCTCTCGAAATGCTATACTCGCGCAAGAATAATATGCATACGCTGTCTTTCATGATCATTCGTTGTCTCGAAGAATGAGGAGTCCGACTTCATCCGATTCAGATATCAGATCTCAGATATCAGATATCAGATCAGGAGTGAATGAAAACAAAATAAAACTAAATATGTTTTTATTCATTTCTGATCCTGAAGATGAATGATAAAATAATATGCACTATTCGCTATATAAATAAGGCTATATCAGCCATTCTTTCCTCTTAAATGCACCTCGATCTCCTATCGATCACCTATTTTAGAGATACTATTTTAAATACATAACCTGTCAGAACAACCATAATTCGAACAAAACCAACGACCAGTCAAAAATCGAAATTATCTCCCAAAGTTTGATGCATCTGGCGCGCTGTTACAGACGGATTCCAGCACTATTACCGGGTATAATGACGAATCCATATATCGAAAACATTTTAAAACAATGAATCCATAGCTAGTTATCACTCAAATATTGTGAAAATGAAAATTCCCTTCGCCACCCTTATACATGAACCAAATCCAAATTAAAGCGTATTAGGGGACACTAAATTGGAGACAGCATAACGCAAGAACCGAATCGGCCATGTCTATAAATTATACATGCGCGACCGCACACGCTACACAATATTTATTAGACTTAATTTAAATCTGAGCGGCACAAACGGTTAGTTTGCATTCGCTCTCGCGATCGGAGCAGGCCAGCTACGCGGGTGTACAACAATACGCAAAAATAAATAAATACACGTTCAGATTTTCATGGTTAGCATGACACCACATGCTATGCGCGCGCCCGGTGCATGATTGAATGCAGACATATGGTATACAGCCTGCCTGCTATTTGTGGAGCCTTATCTTGGCACGTACGAACAACCTAAATGTCTTATAACATCGAAGTATATTGTAGTGGCTATAATTTCGCGACGACATGCATCTGGTTAAGAGTAAAATTCGATCGCATACATCGAGAACAGCAGTACGTTCACAACTAGAACACAAACAACCCCGATTTGCATAGCATGGTAAAAGAACGCGAAAAATCGATAAATCCTCTGAAATCGGCCGACTTCAAACCCTGTTCTATAGGTCTTAGTAAAATACGTTGTATTATTATCGTAACGTCGTAATACCAAGTCAGGTTCCCATCAATCCCATGGTCCAAGTCAGCCCATTCTTAAGGTTCGTTTTACAACTATTTATGAACATTTAAACAGGCAATATCGATCAACGATATATCTGCGGATGATAAACCGTACAGTCATGTCCATGACGGCGTTTTGTTCGTAAACATAATATCTCAGATTAGATCAATATAGATCAGAAAATCTAACCAGCATACTGGGCAAGATATGCACTAGGTTGCAATAATTCAATTGTGCCTCCAACTACATCATACTGCTTCGTCATGATTTTCGCAGAGCTGCGGTTACGAAGAAGCTGGCTGAAAGCACTGGGACAAGGTCACTATCAATTCTACTGCGAGAAACCACGAGCGAATTTAATAGATAAATTGATGGAGAACAAACGGACGGACAGACGGACTGATGAATGGTTGGATGTGCAGGTGAGGGATGGGACAGTGAGGAGAGGGAGAAGGACGGTGCGCGGGAGGCGGGGAGCGACCAGGCGACGGAGCGATAATGAGATGAAAGAGTGGAGCCGGACGGATGGATGGAATGAGCGAGCGGAGACGGACGGACGGAGCGGACGAACGAGCGGAGAAACGGAGCGATAGACAGATAATAGATAGGTAGAAGATGAGATTAGAATAGATAGATAGATAGATAGATAGATAGATAGATAGATAGATAGACAGACAGACAGATAGATATAGGATAAATAGATAGATACCACGCCACGCTAGTAACCTCGCTCGCTACATCATCCGCTCAGCCTCTATCTACGCAAAGTAATTAAATGAAAGCACATGGCAGACATTGTCTTGTTAATTGCTGCCTAATAACGTACAATTCGTTTGATGAAAGATTGATGCGTTCAACTAACTTAGAAAGCGATTGATATATATTTTCGGAATGCACACTGATTAAACTTATTCATAATTGAGCGTAGTACTCGTGTGCGTGTGAACGCGAGCTCTTAAGACATGCAGCATGGGCGGCAGTTCTGTATTTAGTCAGCGAATGCCACCGCCGCTATTGTAAATTATACGTGATCGCCTACGAAATGGCATTATGGTTATAACGGAGTATGCCAATACATTTTTTTACAACTTTTGTATTTGACTACAAAACGCGATTATCTGGCCGGCAACAGGATCAGAACAATGACATATTAGGAGGTTCGTCTTAATCGTAATATTTTACCTATACCTTCTCAGAAAAATCTTTACTTTTTAACCGTGATAAGACTCATATAATATTATTTGCTCGCAGGTCTAGGACATGTCGTAGGTCGCCTTAGACTTTGATGATTATCAAACCAAGAATGCGACTAGTAAATTTTTTTAACAAAAGTCCAGTTATATCAACTAAATTTCAGATTGCTTGTGAAAATGTCGTGTCGTAGACTTGATATTACTGATCTCGTATCAAAGGAAATACCCAAAGGTGCCAATTGATATCTTGCTCTGCTCGTGTTGTTATCGCCCGTGATTTTCCATAATACACTACTCACACAGGTGCAAGTAACTCTAATCCGTGCACCGACCTATTCACCTGGCTATCCTTAGCTGCAGTGCTAGGATATTTTTTCTAACAATGTTATTATCGTTACGCAACACTATCCAATGGTTTAGCTCCTAATTTGAGTCGTAACTCTACGATTGTTTCGACAACACCGCCTATTTCTGACGTCGTTTATTGCCGCATGCTCAATCCGTGTAACGCAGAACCCTTTAGAAATTGCTACCCTATTATTTAACTAGCGCTCGGCAGTTATCGGTAGTGCGATTGCAGCTTTTACGGCGACGTAGTACGCCGCAAACACGTGGGAAGTGTGTGAGGTTTTGCACAATCAGTCGTAACGTCGCCTCGATGTCTCTCTGCATCGCTGATAAAAGCTGCCGCGCTAAAATTTCATTTCGAAACCAGTGTTTGGCAAAACGGAGGGAAATGCTTCGTATTCGTTCATCGTTTTTCTCTTTTGAAAGAATGGCCGCAAATATAGAGCACATACAGCCTCGTGTTTGTAACATGTATGCCCTAAAGAGGGTTTCTTTTCAACGGCGTGTAAATGCCAGTTCTGCACATCTATGCAATTCACGGCGCATTGTAAGAGACACTTGCAAGTAGAGGCGGATTGATAACCATTATTGCTCGGTAAATATGACGGCAAAACTACACGGACCTCGCGAAATAACGAGGCGCGCCTACAAAGAGCAAAATCAATCAAGCGAAGCAAATCCAATTAGAGATTCCAAGTAATGTAACTATTTATAAAGGCGCAAAGAATAACGGGGCATGGGCGAATAAGGCCATTATGTGTACGCTTGTGTGCGAGCGTGCGTACGTACATGCGTCCTTTTGGGCGCGTGTGCGTGAGCGTGATTAACCCTTGTTCCAAGCTTACACCTGACACCGCGGGAAACAAGTACGGTGCATACATGCGTGCACACACACGCGAGCTCGCGTACAAGGCGTATCACGCTATGATCTAGACAAGTTTTGCGTCCATTCTATAGCATTTCAATACACACAATGCTCACTCCACACATTTGGCAGCAGCATCTTCCTATATCTGAAATCGATCGTGTTAATCGAACTCGCAAAGCTATCATCTTATATCCCCGCTGACAGGAAGACTGACTCCGTAAGCCGATGAGAAGCTCTTTGTAGTCTCGGTCACGGGAACGTTCGGAGTCGGCAACTTGGTCTTTGTGACGGCAATAGAGGCTGCAGCGCGTCCACCGTAAATTGTCTAATACTGTGTATAACGTCGTCCTCTCCCCTGTCTCCATCAAGCGATGCAGGTTGCATGTTCAAGCTATACGCACGGAAGGACGGGAATTTATCCCCTTATAAATGGCCGCGCCACGCGGTGCTATACGCGTAGCGGATGGGAAATGTGGGCGACATTATGAGCAAGGGAAAGCAAACGTGCCGCTAACAGCTTCGTCATGATGGCCCAATTTGAGTGAATATTTTAACGGGGCGGTTAGCGTCAGTTGTTCTAACAAGTGCCGCATAGCGACAGCGCTCATCTAACGTCTACTGCGGTGACTCTGTGGTG
>NW_014577163.1:178403-179657 GCF_000485595.1 Priapulus caudatus
ACGTCTACGACTCGCTCTCACTCACGTCTACGACTAGCTCCCACTCACGTCTACGACTCGCTCTCACTCACGTCTACGACTACTCGTAACTCGCATTCACGTCTACCCATGTCTCACACTGACGTCTAGCACTGGCTCATATCCAACGCGCATGCGCCCTATTTAGAATCGGTGTTGCAGCAAATTGTAAAATTATGTCAAGAGTTCGTAATTATTATGGACTCTTGATTATATCAGGAGTTAATAAAGACAAATCCTGATTATATGCAATTTTCGGCATTTTGTCTTCTCGGACGTTTTTTTCCCCAACGTGACGCGGCCGTTGCCACAGGCGATGACGTAGACGTAGTACATTGGCTAAATGACCAGATGTGTTTACCATGATTGTCCATGAGATGAACACGGCTCGGGTAATAGAGTAGAGAGGGGAACGCATATAATTACGCCTCTCTTTCTCCCTCTCTATAATTCCCGCTATCAATCAGCGGTGATTTGCGTTTGATTCTTGGTGAATAATATGTAATTTAAAACACCGTATCTTGCGTTCTTGATGGTCGCAACAGAATTTGGTTCCCAAATGATAGCGTATTTGCGCAAGTAAAATTATGAGTTTCCAAGGTAGTAATTTCATCGGGTCTTAGTTAAAGGGTATCAGGTCTCGTCAGTGTACAGGAATACGTACGTTAGTCGCGTGGAATTCACACAAGGATGCGGTCAAAAATATTTCTTCAAAATAGTACTTAGATAATTTATTATGACATTTTTATCATACCGAGGTAAAATATCTTTATTTTATTACGAAATTACAGGTTAATTAGACTTATGGGTGATTAAAAGCAGCTAGTCCGCTGTTTCCCTAATTCTCAACATTCATAGTTCAATAATCCACATAATTGTATCCACAGTTAACTCCAATATAAAGATATCATCACAAGCAAGTAATATACCATAGACGCTAAATCGGATAATAGCGATTAGGCCTACTTGGATTCTTGAATAACAAAAGGCCGTAGGCTGAGCAAATTCTAGGAGGGGGGGCACAATTTCATGACTCAACTGTGTAATGATGAGCGACGGGCGCAGCTCTTGATCGACGTCCATATCAATATATATATATATATATATATATATATATTTCATATTACGGTAGGGGTCACAGGCACTTGGAACGTCTCAATAAAAAAAGGTAAAGAAACACGAAATGTATTTACTACCAAAGTCTTAATGTTTCTCTACTCTATTTCGCCTATTATT
>NW_014577163.1:180307-185558 GCF_000485595.1 Priapulus caudatus
GTGTGTGTGTGTGTGTGTGTGTGTGTGTGTGTGTGTGTGTGTGTATGTATGTGTGTGTGTGTGTGTGTCCGTGTGTCTGAATACGTGCGTTTGTGTTTGTGCGTATGTGTGTGTGTCTGTTTCTCTCGTCCGTTACGCGTTTTTTAGCCTCCTCTTCGACGTGACTTCTTATGGTCCTTGCGCGAATTCACGCGAACCATGCGTGCAACTCGACTGCTCGTTCTTTTCCGCGTCAAGACGACGAAGATGCTTGTTGCTGCCACCGTTGGAACCTTTGTGGTTCTCGGTTTACTAGGAAAACGCTCACAACTATTCCTCCTACTACTATTCCTGCTGCTGCTGCTGCTGCTGCTGCTGCGCACACGGTAGTTACAATCGCCTGGCATGCATCCGCGGTGCGGAGAGGGTGTGCGGGAAATGCGCGCTGCACGCTCGCGCTTCTGAATCTCTGATAACGAGTCTGCGCAGCTGCCTCCACCTACCGGCTAAATGCGGAACTACAGCGGGTCAAGTGCCCACAGGTTAAACATTCGATTCATGCATTTGCTGAAGCGGGGGTTGAAGATCAGCGAAGAGGTTTAGGTCCGCACCGACTCACAATAACAGATGATGTTGTATTTGAACGACAGTGCGCGTGTGTATGCGCGCGTGTGCATGCGCTAGAATCTCCTGTGCTCCTGTGTGCGTACGTGTGCTTCTAGGTGTGTGGGCCCGGGCGTGCGCGCGCGTGTACGTCTAGTATAAGTACGCACACGGACATGCGTGTGTGTCTATTTGTATTTATATATGTATATTATATGCACACATTAGTGACGCCTAAATCGGCGTAATTATTCCGTTAACGCATCCATGTTGGAATACTGTACGCAATTGTCGCGTGCTTATTCGTGGCGACAGGTGTCTGACCAACCACTACTCTACTTGTAATACACACCGACAATACCCCCCCCCCCAC
Source organism: Priapulus caudatus (assembly GCF_000485595.1). Taxonomy (NCBI): domain Eukaryota; kingdom Metazoa; phylum Priapulida; class Priapulimorpha; order Priapulimorphida; family Priapulidae; genus Priapulus; species Priapulus caudatus. Next base: position 181,263 of record NW_014577163.1, read on the forward strand.
ACACACACATACACACGGACATACACAGACATACGCATGCACGCGCATATACATACGCACATACGCACACACGTGCACAGACATAAAGAGAGGGTGAGGGAGAGCTGGAGCGACGCGTGGTTTATTTGCTGCATTGACACATCCCAAAGTCTCGTCGCGTCTCATTCAGAACTGTGGCGCTGACGGAAACCTGCGATGGCATCTCAGTGACAGCTGACTACCGGTCGGATTTCCATCTAATCACAGCCATCGGAATACGCTGTACGCGCGCCCTATAGTAACGAACGATATGTCAGATATTCCTGCTATAAACGACGAGGCCGACATTGCGCATCGGAAACTAGAATAAACACTACGTAAATCACCGATGATATTCTACTATCGTGCGCTGCAATGCGCATATAGACACGGACCACGGACGGGATCTAACAGTCTCATTCGCCGCCAGTGACGTTTTGTATACGTGGCAACATTACGAAATCAGAATGTAAGTTCTGCTTGAATGCAGAAGTAGAATTCTTCCATGCAGTACGGTGCACGTCGTCAGTGACAGCTGTGCGGCTAAGCTGACTTAGCGCGCGAAGGAAGGCGCTTGCTTTCTTTCCTTGCCGCGTCTCAACGGACGCTGCTACCGGCCAGGAAAACTATCGCTAGTTATATTTGTGTTGCTCTGATACTGACAAATGGTCCCGCGAACAACGATGGCGCCACGCCTTATCGTTTCCACAGTAGTCTGCGCAGTTCGCTCCCAGCGTAGACGCGAATGCGATGCGTTTGGGTTCTACAACTCTAAAGGAACGTGGTTTGAGTCGGTTTTGCTCGTGCCCGTTATAAGGAATTATTCTCGACAATCATTTCTTATTTCGAAAAAGAATTGGCTATTGAACTGAACTGGTTTTCAATTTTTCCTCCACAATAAATCGAGCAATGAGAGGCTACAGATGAAGCCATGATGGGCGTATGCCACGAGGGAGCGTGTATGCAATGGCAACCTGAATCGATGGATGGATTCGCTGCACGCTGCACGCGAGAGGAAAGACTCTCTCTCTCTCTCTCTCTCTCCCTCTCCTCCTGTCCTCTTTCTCACTCGTTCCGTCCTCTCCCCTTTTATCCATGCTACTAGATCAACAGATAAATGATCGGGGGTTCAGCTCTGCACCACAAAGATGGTGTTCTGGCTAAGTCAGGATTTCAGAATTCGCTTGACCCTTGATTGTTTTACCAATCATCGTCTCTGCTAAATTACTTTTGCTCGCACTAAATCATGTTTACGTAACACACTGGGATAACGAGGCTCATGTACCCACTACGCGCTCTCATAATATTTGATTATTTGCTTTAAACTATGGCGCCTGCGATAATATTTGATTCGCAAATACACATGACAAATAAAGTTCTATCACGGCAGGGCCGAATTTAGACATGTGGAGGCCCCTAGCTGGGCACCCTTCAGTAGTGTATGCTCACCCTACCTTTGAATACTAAAAACTAAAAGTAGTTACAAGACATAAACAAGACATATAGTTACAGTCATCCATAAAGTAATTTTTTCAGGTAGAAAAAATCTGAATAAGCAAGCAAGAAAATCGACGTTGAGATGGATGACGTTAGATTTTAGATGTTTGTCTGCCGATGTGTGCTGAGCAATGACAGGTAAACACCCAGTTAGCTGTTTCTACCTCTTCTTTTAGAGCTAAATCACAGTGACACGCGTAACTATGATAGGTTAGTCATTGATCAATCGGAAGGCAGCGGTGACACACTGGTGATAAATGGTGCTTAGTATGCTTAGACGGGCTGTGTGAGATGCAAGCCAGTCACTCTCACACCGGACAGAGATAAACGTAGGGGTTTATCCCTGCTTCACAAATTGGTAACGATGGGAGAGAATTCTCATTGTTCGATCTGTTCGTTCTCGCACGCATTTATTAGAAATTGTTCGCCATTTATCCAACTAATTATTGCATCTGGTTGGAGAGAAATATACTGATCTTCGTTACGACACCAGAGCGGACAAAAGAGTGTTGACGATGTACGAGAGAGGAAACGGCGGTTAGCGCGTCATGCTATCGCGCCGGTTGTAAAGCAGGCAGGGTTGCAGCTGGGACTTCGCTGACCATAAAAATGGGCGTGTAAATGCTTAGGACTGACTTATCAACCACACCTCGACGCAGCGAGGCACCAAGATAAAAGACATCGACGCATTGTCGCGTGCAGCGGTAAGGACATAACGTGGCATGAAGAATATAATATAATGCGATGTGAAACCCTTCTCGTGCGCGTACGCACAATCACAAACGCACGTGCGCATAGTAAGATATAGCTACATACGAAGAGTGAGGGAGACCAACCAGTGTGGATTTCAGAAAATACGTCCACGTCTTCGTTAAATCCCGCCAATTGCGACGAATAATTTTGCTCTGCGATTACATGAAAACAGCGCCGTGCACTGCCTACTACTTTTGACATACGACTGCCTGACATACTTTTGAGATCATTGCTCGCATCTCCCGTTGTAACTATTGTCGTCAACATGACAGCGTCATCTCTTCGTCTCCTGTCAGCTCGGCGCGTCGCGAAATATTGCCTTTCAAATTCCCTGTAATGTTTATTGCTTGGCATTGTCGGCCGCGTTAACCGACGTAAGCCTTCGAGGCGAGAATATCGATACAATATTTTCGCCCTTTCAAAAACGAATTCTGTGCTTTTATAGACGTGTTTAGTTTCACTTCCACTAACTTTAGTAGAATGATCCGAAGTCGTTTTGACTTGCTCCGGTTACATGCCTTCTCGGTACGATGTTGATATGGCGCGGCACTAGATGTCATCCAGTCTCATATATATATATATATAATATCAGGAGTAGATAATAGAAGACTTCTATTATCTACTCCTGATAATATATATATACGTATATATAGAAGTAAATACACACGGACATCCATGCAGATATAGCAAAATAGAATCAGGAGTGAATAATAATAGACTATTATTATTCACTCCTGATATAATTATATCAAAATAGAATAAGGTGTCAATATAAAGAATTTAAAATTCTGCGAGCCTGAGGTTGAGATATGTTCTCGAAAGGCGATCTTAATATTATGAGCAATATATGGGGCATCGATTAGGTTTGGTCCACGGATGGGTTGTTGCCCCATGCTCGCAGTTCGAATACCTAGATTGTTACCCGCTCACTTCACCAGCGATCTGCTTTCATATTTACTCAAGTGTTACGGATCGAATTTCGAAGTTGTTGTTTTTTCGACTGCGAAAATAGCGTCGCGCACAATAGTATAACATGAAGCAGGGCGTCCCACGCGCGCCGGGGCACCCTGGAACACGTCAAGCGACGATGGGACACACTGAGGCATGTTGAGTGACGCTGAGACGCGCTCAGCGACAATGCGACACGCTGAATTCGCCGTCCTTTTCAGAGTTTACTCGTAGATAAAAAATGCAACACTTTGATGTGGCAGTTCTCTGTTGAGAAATTTGCATAACCCATATCTCAGACTGTAACTATGAATCCCAACCGGAACGTTATTCCTAACCTCGACCATATCCTTGGTTCCCACTGTAATCTTAGAGTACGCTGGTGTGAATGCTGCATTTTCCGGTATCGAAAACCTGTTGCCAATGTATATAAGACCGTCGCCGTGCGTTTCCCGCAGTATGCTATAGATAACGCAACAGTTTAATGGTGCTCGTCTATGCTAATGCCTCGGTGGAATACCCCGCATCCTTCTATAATTCACGCATGGTCTATCGCTGATGCGACGTGAGCTCGATCGCAGCGTTGTCGTCGCGATAACGACGGATGGTTACAGTAACCTGAGCCATTACACTCTTCATTATCTTAATTCCTATTCCGCACGTTCGCCCCTAATCATTCAATTATTCACATTTTTGCTCGAGCAGATGCTGCGGTAGGGTTTAATATCGTGCATAGCGTCGTATTTTAACGGCATAATGACAGAGCGGGTATTTGTAGAACGCCTAAACGTAAATAATAGTTTAATGCTATCGTGGTAGGGGTCGTGGGAAGACACGAACATATACGCATCAGTGCCGATAAGCGCTATTTTTTTACCAATATTTTTCAGTGAACTAACAATATGGATGGATGAATGGATGGATGGATGGATGGATGGATGGATAGATGGATGGATGGATGGATGGATGGATGGATGGATGGACGGACGGACGGACGGACGGATGGATGGATGGATGGATGGATGGATGGACGGACGGACGGACGGATGGATGGATGGATGGATGGATGGATGGATGGAT
>NW_014577163.1:185568-189969 GCF_000485595.1 Priapulus caudatus
AGTGTGTGTGTGCATGTGTGTGTGTGAGTGTGTGTGTGCATGTGTGTGTGTGAGTATGTGTGTGTGTGTGTGTGTGCGCGCGTGTGGAGAGGGGGTTAACGAGGATAATTATTTAGGAAAGCTACACCTAGCTGCCAGGCTCATCTTTAATTAGGAACGCTTAATTTCAAAGCCGAATGTTGTCACCGCGACCTGTTCTCGGTTAGGTTTACCTAGACCGCTACAAAAACCTATGCTACACCGTGCACGAATGAGTTGCTTGCCTCTGTTCGTGCTACACGACGACGATAGGGAAGTCTAGGTTTTACACCTGAATATAAGCAAGGTCACGACTTCGTTATACGCGAATGAGATGTAAATCGATATCGCGCTTATAAAATATCAAGACGAAAAGGGGAAATTAGTGGTTGTTCTTAGCAGTTTTTCATCGCGTCACTCCGGACATGATGGCAGAAAGTTCAGACGTGACGTGGCGGCAACACGTGGCAACACGTGGCAACACGTGGCAACACGTGACGATGTTGCCACTAGAGGTAAGTTTAATCATCAACGAACTATTATTGATTAGCTAGGCAGGCAACTTAAAACCCCTGAAGTGGTATAGGAATGAGACTGTTGACCATAATGCACGTTATTGCTGTAACCACAAACATAAATAGAGATACTCGTCTAACGAGTATATTATTCCTGAGGCTGTAACGTAACACTAGCCGCCGCGACCCCCCGCCGCCTGGTGGTAGGAACACTAGCCGCCGCGACCCTCCCGCCGCCTGGTGGTAGGAACACTAGCCGCCGCGACCCTCCCGCCGCCTGGTGGTAGAAACACGGCCAAGCGCATTTGTGATGCGCAGTCGTAACCTCTCGCATATGCGCGTTACAAGTTAAGCTCTTTCGTTCCTGAAAAAAGTTTTTTATTTATTTTTCTCCAGTAATATTCGGCACTAGAGCGCACTAATTTGCATTATACACGCAATGCAGATGCCAAATGGACCTCTAGAAAGCATGAAAATTGAGAGTGGTCTAGTCGTGTAATTGCACCATTCCGTCAAGTAACGTAGCCATTTTGACAGGGCCTTCCGTTTTGTTGTTTGAAGCGTGATCCGACAACTTGCTGGAAATGCGCGTGCATGATTGAGCTGGCAAAAATTTCGAGCGGAGTCTGGACTTTGAACCTGTTGTTATTTAGCATAAATAAAGTGTATGTTATGTATATGGTGAAACTCTCTGACTATTTTAAATGAATCTTTGTGTAATGATTCTTCATGCCTGTTGCCTATAGACGCCCTATACATGTTTACAACACATAGCTCCTAGCTCGGTGATGTGTGGACGTCTGCTGACGTCATCTTCTCGGCTAGAAGATTGGTAGTTGAATCATTCGATGGCAAATAACTAAATATTTGTTTTACAGGACCAGTATCCGCAGCATATATTATACACTAGATGTGAATTTTTTCAGAATATGATTATTTAATTTACATTGACTTCGAAATATTTTCACTAAAATCAATTATTCTGTCGTTAGACAATTTTGAAAATTGGATTGAATTCGTAACACGATAAAACATCAAAGATGCACGTCGCTTCAAATTAGTTGTTTAATTTGTAGTTGCGACCGTATAATTATACTCGAGAAACATTTATATATAAATTGCAGGCTCTATATTAAAAACTTGAATAGCTATGGGTACGCGGCCGCATGTTTCACATAATAGATGTCTAAGACCATAAAACGCAAAAATTGAGGCTAACCATATAAGGAATTATGAGACTTCGAAATTCAATTTCGAAATGATTTATTGACGAAAACATAACGAAAAATAACTCTATCATGATTCAAGGCGACGTTGTGTTTATTAATAATAATAAAACGTGTAAATTCAACAGTCTATTTTCTTCATCGACATTTACATCAAACGGTATACAGCTAATCACCTTCACTTTTTTCACTTTAGTTTTTCTCGATTATTGCAAATATAGATGATGTTAGCGAACTACGCAGTAGAACTATTGTCTAGCTTACATATGTTTACCCTGTTACCTTGCGTATAACTGCCGGCAGCACGGCATACTTCTTGTGCGTAAATAGGTAAAACTTCGATGTAAAATATAGGAGAAGATGCGAAAAACTCCAGTACAGGGCGATAGATAGAACGGGGCAGCGTTGAACGTGTCACGCTCACATTTGTATTTTCTAGTCTACATCTCTTCGTTATTATCGTCTCCATCGTTGTTATTGTACAGCGCGCACACATCCGCACCTACATAAACATGCACACACGCACGTACGCACACATGCACGAACGCACGCACACATACACACCTATGTCTCAACTACACGCACGCTTTAATTGTGTCATTGATTGTCTGAGCGCGCATATATGCGCCTGGGCGTGTGTGATTTCCTGCGTGCGTGCGTGCGTGCGGGCGTGCGTGCGTGCGTGCGTGCGTGCGTGCGTGTGTGTGTGTGTAGGTGCGGAAGTGTGTGCGCGGTACAATAGCAATGGTGACGACTGTGGACTAAAACTTACAAATGTCAGCGTGTAGGTGTGTCCTGCTGTCGATGTATCGAGGTGCTCGCAGGTCCGCTACTAATTCCATTGCTGGCTAGCAGTGTGCATGCGGAAGGCTATCGATAGCGAAAACCAGCACAGCGGCAATCGACATGTCTGCACGGTTGCATATCAAGGGCGGATTCAGACCGTTTTTGCCGTATTGGGAAATACGGTCTAGATTTCAAAGTGCCCTTCGAAATTTTGCGCTAAAAAATACAGAAAACCATTTGATGGAATTTGGCTATATTCTTTATTTGTTTTCTTTTTCTTCGGATTCATTGACAGGACTTGAAGGAAATCAAAATTTTACATGGTAACAAAACTAGCTTTGATATCTGAAAAAGAAGGGAAGTGCTTGAATCATTCTGCATAAATTGCTGGTATGCAAAGCGCAGGCAAAATGAAGCAGAAATAAAATTCCATATGGTTTTTAGCTATTGCTGCTTGACTAAATGTGTGCTCAAATGGTGCTCATTTTTGTGCCCAGGGACCCTTGAAATTTTGAAATTGCTTGTGAACATGACTTGTGCACCTAACGGCGCCCACTGTGGGGTGGTGTGCCCTTTTTGGGGGATGTGCCCTTAAAATCTGGAAAAATACTGTCTAGCTTCAGTCCTGGATTCGCCCCTGCATATATAACGGACTAGAACCGAGTCACCGAAATTTATAAACACCACCGTGAGCGGGTTTGCTATAAATATTTTGATCAACATAACATAACAAATTGAACATATTTATACCAAATTTCGACAGAGAAACATAGTACCAGATTGATACTACAGTAATTGCCACGTTTAGCAAGATTAATGATTAAAAATTTACAGCACATCTACAGTAAAGTTCAATGGTATAAAAATATCACGCTGTTCTTGTGCGTAAATAGGTAACAAATTTGATGTAAAACATAGGAGAATATGCGAAAACTCCAGTACAGGGCGATAGATTGAACAAGCCAGCGTTGAACGTGTTAAGACATATTGTAGACGCTGCGTTTGTTGATTCTATAGGAAGTAATGTGGGTGATCAATGTATAACATCCCTAATGATGTAGACCAAACGTTACATGTGAGATTCCTGTATGTTCTAGTTGTAGTTCTAGTGGCAACCTGTTTGTGCGATCCGCACATCCAACCGTTATGTAGAAAACACACGTGTATATTGGTGATTGTGTCTGGAGTACTGGTTGGAATAAGTTTAGGTGTAGGATTAGCATGATGTTTTTAGCACCGGATTAGGGCCACAAGCATGCTGCCTGAACGCAAGTATTCAAACACTGTGCGTCCTGATTACTCTGCTATTAATTTAGTACTTTAATTATAACTGCTGCTAATTTAGCTGCTAACCTTATTTTACATACGACATCGCGCGCCCACGAATACCCGCTCCCTCCACGCGCTGGCAGTACTGTATATACGCTGTATATTTCGCGGTGGTTTAATTTGCGCAAATTTCGCGAACGCGGCCCCGACCGCGAAAATGACAACACGCGAATAATTCATACCGAATAATTCATAATTCCCCGACCGCAAAATTAACCACTCGCGAAATTGTCCATCAAGTCTGAATTCGTGAAAATATCGTACGCGAAAAATATGGCGTATACAGCATTTCCCGAGCTCACACATTTACACACGCGCACGACTACACTGGCGCACACGCACGCGCACACGTAGGCGCGCACGCACACAAGCACACGTACATACACACACATGCTCACTCACACCCACACGCACCCGCACCCGCGCACGCGCACACTCCTACGAACACGCACACGTACACGCGTACACGCACGCACGCACGAACACACACACACACACACAGACACACACACACACACGCACACACG
>NW_014577163.1:189979-192587 GCF_000485595.1 Priapulus caudatus
CACACACACACACACACCCACGCACGCACGCACGCACGCACGCACGCACGCACGCACGCACGCACGCACGCACGCACACACACACACCCACACACACACACACACACACACACGCACACACGCACACACGCACACACACGCTCAGATGCGAGCGCTGCAGCAGTAATATTTTCCCTGCAGTTTAATAAACGTCACCCTATAATGGGCGAAATCGAATATGCTTGTAGCGTGGCTAATGCGCGCGCGATTCGAATTATTAAGGTGATGGATATTCCAAGTAATCTCGCTTATCGGGGTAATTGTGCTCCGTCTATCGGCTGTATGTATTCATCAATATACGTGTATACGCGAGGCAGGGTTCGGGTTAGGGTTATTGTTAGCGATAGAGTTAAGGTTATTTTTAGCGTTAGGGTTAGGGTTATTGTTAGCGTAAGGGTTATGGTTGGGGTTATGGATAGGGTTGAGATTATGGTTGTGTCTAGAGTCGATGATTGGATTACAATGAGTAGAATAGTTAAGGTTAAGGTTTGGGTTATGGTTAGGATCAGCGGATCTAAGCACTGGTTACTATATACGTACTTGTCAAGTACTTGTCGCTATAACACGTTGCATATTCTCCTATATCAAGCATGCCTAGCTGTCTGCCTGTCTGCATACTTGCCTGCTGCCTGCTGCCTGCCTACCTGCCTGCATGCCTGCATGCTTGCCTGCCTGCCTACCTGCCTGCCTGTCTGTCCGTCAGTCTCTGTGCCTTTCTATATGCCTACCTGCCTGTATTATGTCTGCTTGCCCTTCACCTCGTCCTCCTCTACTCCTCTGACTCCATCTCGTCCTCCTCCATCTCTTCCTCCTACCCTTTCTTGTCTATTCGTGGTAGGCAGCCATACCACACTTTGCTCGCGCGTATCTGGTTTATTATTTTAACACGAGCGATAACGGCTAGCCTGCAGCCGCGGATGGATTATTTTGCGAAGCAACGAAAGAAATGGCCAGCAAAGGGATATTTATAGACGAACACAACAGCACGCATGGTGACTTTCCTATATTTATCGTACACTTGAACATACTATGAAATTGAAATGGTAAAAAAGGCAAGTCAATTGCCAGTACCACCTTGCATACGTCTAGAGCTCCTCTATAGGAGTTCCGAGGTAAATTCTTTGAGGAAAATATATTGCGACCACTTAGCGGGAGACCGACGACGCAGGTTCTCATTTCAGTATCGCTTCCAAACAGCGTTGGCTTACTTATAATCCTCCGTCTAAATGACTGCGTGGAAATAAGAGATCATTTATTTTTTTCTCAAAATAGGACGAAAATAATTCAAATCTTTTGCGGGCCGACACTATACCAAGTGTAAATACCTTTGGTTTATTCACGTTAAATTGATCATAATATCATATCCCTTTATATATTTGAACGTAGAATGTTTAACCTTAATAATCCCACTGATGCTAGATTCGGTAAGATCGGTTGACGTAGAATGAACTACTGATGACGGAATTATCGATCGCCATCCTCTATCACCTTATGGCGCTGCGGCGCGCTTTGACGGCGAATCTACTACGACAAGGTTTCACAATTACGATTTCCCACGCTAGGAAATCTATGGCACGCGTAGAAGAATCTCAGACGTAGCTATCGATCGATGGCCTGCCAGGCGCCGTGTAAGCCTCTCATACACGTGCATACACACGCGAAACCATGTCGCTGCAGTGATAGCTAGCTGCATGCAAGCGGCCGAGGCACGTACATTCGCAGGGCTTGTGTCGGCAGGCAGCAACACACGCTACCTAGTGGCAATGTGCGGCCATTATGGTTCGCTTTTACGAGTCTGTAGGTATAATGTCTCGAAAATAGGAGAGAGTCATGTTATAGCAGTGAAGCGAGGGATTTAGATCACACAAGACCATGGTACTACTGCCGCTGACGCTGCTATTGTTGCTGTGATGCCGCTGCCATGCTCCTGCTGCTACTACTACTACTACTACTACTACTACTACTACTACTACTGCTGCTGCTGCTGCTGCTGCTGCAGCTACTACTACTACTGCTGCTACTACTACTAGCGGTGTTGGCGGTGATGGTGGTGATGGTGGTTTCGGCGGCGGCGATGGTGATGGTGATGGTGGCGGTGGCAGCGGTGGTGATGGTGGTGATGATGATGATGGTGACGGTTGTACTGTTACTAGTTTTATCGTCGCGGTACTGTGTACGCTATATCACTAAATATAGCAGTATATACTGCTACCTATAGATCGCATATGCTATCAACGTCTCGGTAATTTGATAAAATATCTCTGTACGCTTACTACATACGACCACTATCACCACACAGCAATCACTTACCAAAGCATTTTACGCGCATGTAATTCTAGAGCTATATAGATCGGAGTTAGCTGCGCTTTATTCAGTCCTAACCCCTTATACACGTGTTCAGTTCCCGTACGGTGTAGGTGCACGCCGTAACGAACACGCGCTCTAGCTAGGACTGACAAAATAAAGGATTATCCCAGCAGAGTCCTGCGTTATTGAGAGGGAGCTCTCCCTCTCTCTCTCTCTCTCTCTCTCTCTCTCTCTCTCTCTCTCTACTACGACGTAACGTTCG
>NW_014577163.1:192604-201345 GCF_000485595.1 Priapulus caudatus
CTCTCTCTCTCTCTCTCTCTCTCTCTCTCTCTCTCTCTCTCTCTCTCTCTCTCTCTCTCTCTCCCTCTCTCTTGTTCCGACAAAAGTGTCACACACAAACGTGTTGTGCTTTCCGTAATTGCAAATCATCCGCGCAGGCAGTAGGATTCAATAGAAGACCTTAATGTGATATGCGAAATCCTACATTGGATATAATGTTTCCCCTGCTTAGTACGGCTTAGCTGCGGCACGAACTCCCTATTGAATTATTGCTGCTTTTAACGATATTGTGGGTTGGACAATTTTCGTGTTTTTGTTTCTGGGTACAGTAGCTATACATTATCGTAATAGCAGCAGTTTCCATTCGTAGCACAAAACTTTACGCGTTTTTGTGTGGAACCGAATCGCAGTTTAAATCATGGTGCACCACAATGTGGAACTGATCTAGTTGCCCCGTTATTATAGTTCTTTGCATTTGCTATGTTTTTGTAAGTTTCTATGAGAATGAACCGGAATCGGCAGTCGGTCTTTCGAACTAGCTGATTGCACACGCGCAACACATTTTCAGGTTTATTATAATGATTACTTTAATACTATTATTATTTTATTTATTATTATTAGTTCCAAAGTGGATCACGGCATTAGCCGGTGGCTTTTGGATTGGCTGTGTTCCAGTCTGGGACATAGGGATTCGATCTAGAGTTTTACGCAGTATGTGTGCTGTTCCCAGTAGCGCAGTTTTCTGCACTTCTTGGGTAAGTGTGATGGACAGGGATATCTTTGAGGTTCTTCTCAAGACCATTATTTATAGAGCCATGGGCTCCGACCACCACTGGTACAACTCGCATCATGCATAGTGTTCCACATGCAGCTAGTCTCGATCTCCTGATCTTTGTACTTGGTTGTCTCTGGTTGAGTTTGTTTCTTTCCCTCACCACGATGTTAGTATCAGCTGATACGGCTACATCAATCATATATTATATCATATCATATATCATATCAGCAGGCATTGTTCTTCTTTCTTGTTGTGGAGCACTATATCAGAGCGGGTTGAAGGTATCGTACGATCTGTCTGCACTGCCATATCTCACTGGTCTTGGAGTATGTTCGTATCACTTCTCAGTTACTTGCTCACCAAGTTCACTGCAGATTGACCAGTGCAAATAGCTGGCTACCTTGTTGTGGCGGTTTATGTACTCGGCTGGGCCAGCACTGTGCACCCGGCGATGATGTTGCGGATGGTCTCCTCTGCCTTGCTGCACATTCTGCACTTGCTGTTGACCTGTTGCTTGAGGATGTTGCGCTAATGGTATCTGGTGTTGAGTGCTTGGCCCTGGGCTGCAATGATCAGGCTTTCTGTCTCTGCTTTGAGCACGGAACTACTCAGCTAGACAGCGCTTGCAATCTTTTTTAGCAAATGGCTTGTCGATGCTCGTGTACAATTTTTCCATGCAAGGGCTTGTTTGTTCTTCTCACCACCTCGAGCTTCTCTGCTTCCCTATTGGCCTTCAGACCCTGCGTCCTTAATAATTGGCTAGTTGGATAATGAGACAAGTACTTGGCTTTGATTTTCCTGACTTGAATCTTGATAGGCTTTGTGGATTTATCCTCCCTAAGCTCTATGTAGTTGCCTAGACCCGCAATGTCAGTGTTGTATGAAAACATCAGTTCAATGAGACCACGGCCACCATCTGGATCTCAACCAGTTGATCACCCTGAAGCTGTACATGAGGACCTGGAGTACCATGCTATTGATTGCTCTTAACTAATTTGAGCAGGGCTCACGGTTGAGAACTAGGCGAACTCGGCGATAGTACTCCTTAGCAATGTTCTCCTTTATCGTTTCATGCTGAATACCATCACTTTCGTCTACACCGGATATGTGTAGGTATCTTCATGGCTCAGGCGTTGGAGGACTGTCTTGTCATGAAGCCGGATATTTTGTCGTGTCACTAGTTTACCATCTTTTAAAATTGCAGCTGCACACTTGTCCAAGACGAACTCATCACTGAATGCTTTGACTGTTACCAAGGCTTGCTCCAGCTCATATTCGTTCTTGGTGAAGAGTTTAAGATCATCCATGTAGAGCAGGTGGCTGATGGTATTGTGTTTATCGACTGTAAGTCCCACACCCTGTTTATTCAGCATGTTGGTAAGCGGTGTTAGTGCTAAGCAGAATAGCAGGGAAGAGAGCGAGTCTCCCTGGAAGATTCCTTTCTTGATTTCTTATGTCCTGAAGCAGCCTCCTTGAGAGAAGAGAAGCATTTCAGTCTTCCATTTCTTCACTGTAGCTTCCAATAACTGAATGATGGTTGGTGACACACGATAGATTCTCATGGATGCGAATCCAGGAATGTGGGACAATGTCAAATGCTTTCTTCTAATCAATCTACGCCATTCCTAGGTTCCTCTTGAACTTTTTTGTCATGCTCATAATCATGTTACTGATGAGAAGTTGGTCTTTGCACCCTCTAGACGCTCTTCTACAGCCTTTCTGCTCATCTGTGAGGATGCTGCTTGTTTGTAAGTGATTGTAGAAGCGGCTTGTGATCGCAGATGTCGTATTGTGAGATGTCGTATTGTAAGTTGCTGCATGATGAAATGTTGTATAGTTATATGTCGTATTGTGAGATGTCATATTGTCGTATTGTGAGATGTCATATTGTCGTATTGTGAGATTTCATTATTAACATTTGCTGAGATGTTCATATTGTCCGTATTGTGAGATGTCATTATTGTTCGTATTGGTGAGATGTCCATATTTACGTATAAAACATATGTCGTAAAAATTATTGTATATAACACAATCAGTATTGTCGTATTGTGAGATCATACGAATGATGTCATATGATCATAAATCAATGACGTATTGTGAGCATGTTCATATTGTCGTATTGCTTAGATGTCATATTGCTCGTTATTGTGAGATGTCATATTGGTCGTATTGTGCAGATGTCATATTTGACGTTATGTGAAGATGTCCATATTGTCGTATCTGTGAGATGTCATATTGTCGTATTGTGAGATGTCATATTGTCGTATTGTGAGATGTCATATTGACGTATTGTGAGATGTCATATTGACGTATTGTGAGATGTCATATTGACGTATTGTGAGATGTCATATTGTCGTATTGTTAGATGTCATAATGTCGTATTATGTGGCGCACGGCTCCTAGCAAGGTTAATACCGTCGAAGTCGGAATATCGCTGAATTCCACCATTCAATGTATGTAGATTGTTCCTCTTTTAATCATGTTTGCACTTTGTTAATAAATGCTTCTTCTTTATTATTGTGAGGATGCATGTACTCATTCCTCTCACTTCGGTTCGTTTGTTTTCACTGTTTGACACCTGGTGGAACGTAGGGCCTTGGCAACTCTGTTGCCTACTGTCTCTTGATCTTATCTACATATTATATTTTCTGATAATTTTTCATGAACTATAAAATAAGGGCGCCATCGGTCAATTCGAATGACTTTAACGTACGCATTTAAAACATAATAGTATTTAAGTCCGTGTCTAACCGCCGCGTTTTTCTATCCACGATTAGGATGCATAGTTTATCACAGACCTGCCCATCCCTCATAGAGTGCCACACCATAGCTGGACAGCCGCCTCGCTTCCCCATGCAGATAGCAAGCCACGCTATTCGCTGCGAGCAGCGATTGCACGCGTAAGGTTAGTTTCCGGTGACTGACTCAATGGTAACGCATTCTGAAGGCCATTCAAGAGGTTAAATGGGTCGCGCCAAATAAACCTGATAGATCAGTCGATGGTCATCGCTTTGACAGAAGTGAGCGCGCGCATGCGCACGCAAGTCTGTGCGTGTGTGCGTGCAAGTCTGTGCGTGCGTGCGTGCGTGCGTGCGTGCAAGTCTGTGCGTGCGTATATGCGTGCGTGCAAGTCTGTGTGTGCGCACGTGCGGGAGTGTTTGCGCGCCTATCTGCTTTAAATATTCGTTTATGACAGTTATCGCCCGATATAAATGTGTTAGTTCGTGTAAAGTGGCTACGTTTTAGTGGATGTGATAGATCAACAATATGTAATTTTTAGTTAAAGAAATTTCACGAACCGGATATAGGATGATGATCGCGTGCAACTGCAGGAGCTAGATTAGCTCTAGTACTATAGCCCGCATACCGGGCCTGCGACAACAGTACGCGGGCTATAGTACTAGAGCTAGAGCTATATGTGACAGTTGAAACTATAGTCTTGCACGTTAGATGAGCTAGGCGTCCCTAAAAAATCCATGAAACGCATCGCTACACCTGAGTGCGAGTCGAGCCGTGAAGGTGAGTAATGATTCTGGTTTCGGGGTTAGTTCGGCTTCTTTTACTTAGAGGTTTCTGCTGCTATGCGTGGTATCGAAAGGCACGCATGGAGTTTAGGATAAGTCTGCTCGGCCCTTAACTACGTCTGAACGTCGATGCATAAGCTATCATTCATTGTCCTTGTGGCAGGTATTTTACTGTCTTATTTTATTATTAAAAAGGAGGACTTTCGTCTGATTCGTTCGTATATAGACCTGTTTATGTGAGGGCTGAGTCTACGTATAGGTGATGGGGCTGGCATATCTATGCTCATGGCGGTGGCTCGCCCTTTCTCAACTTCTCTAAAATTCTTCGTAGTCAATATATCATGTAAATTATAGCGTTAGGTAAATTCGCTTTTTTTAAATATCTGAATCTTCAAGCAGTTGATGCGATAGACTGTCAGACGCCGTTAAAATTAGATTACGAAGGTTCTAACGAGTATCGTGACGACAAGCTAGTTTGAACGAAAACTGCTTGCAATGTAACCGCATACGTGCGTTTATCACGCATGGTGCAACTGATGACACCGCACGCACGCACGCACGCACGCACGCACGCATATCCACACACGCGCGCGCACATGCACGCACGCACGCACTTGGGGAATTCGGTAGGAAAATGTAGCAGGGGCTCGTGGTGGAACTTGGATGATTGATGTTGACTAGGTAGTAGGCGGTAAACTAGGAAGCGCCGTGACGACATGATGTATGCGTCTACGCGGATTACCTTCTCTACCTTCTGCTTCTCGTGAAACGCGTCCTCCGCTATTTAGCGGACAACTCGGGAGTTAGCGGAGGAGATAGCGGAGAATATAGCGAACGGAGCTTTGTGAAACGCGCCCCTGCTCTAAATCATGCAATTATCTGGCAAATATTATCACCCATTCAGCCGTGTGTAGCGGTTCTATGGCTCGCGTTGCATTCAATCGATAGTAGGCCACGTGTCGCCGTGATGACAGGATATTTGAACTCATTCAGTGTTCATGCCATCAAAGGACGTTCTTGAATCGATTTTGCGCGTGCTTTCCATCTTAGCTGCACACCGCCTCTCCAAATGTCGTCTATGCAGGGAAGCGTGTATGCGTGTGTGAGCGTGAGTGAATGTGTGGGGGGCTTGTCTATGGCAACAAAAATTCCCTGTTTTACTGTTATCTCTGCACCCGAGCTTATTTATTTAGAAACAAATTTAGAATAGTATACACCAATACTACATTTCAGCTGTAACACACTTGTTCATAAACACTTTGTGCAGAAAAGGCGCTGTTCATGAAATGAAAACAAGCTACAAACCTATAATGTTAATGGCAGCTGAATGACGTAGCGCTTTATTACCTGCTCTCACGCGCATGCGCGCGCGCACAATGCAACACAATCGCCTGAATGCCAACAACACAATAACATTGGCGACGCGCGCCAATTGGTTTCTAAGGTTACGCGACGACCAATACGCGTTCACATGCGCGTAAAATTGTAGACAATGTACAAAAAAAACGTAAAATCGTAGCAACTCGTTTCCATGGATTCTGTTCATAGCGGTCACGCACGCTTAGCGTGAATCTCGTACGAGCATAAAATTGTGTGTGTGGGGGGGGGGCAACTAGTTGGTCGCCGATGGCGCGATGCTTATCCCGCGAAATCTTTTCAGAAGTACGATGCGTCTTAATACAGGTAGGTAATTTTCTATTGTTTCTTTAAAGGCTGAGAGAGAGGGACAGACCGACAGACAGAGAGATCATATGTGTGTATGTGTGTGTGGGTGTGTGTGTGTGCGTGCGTGCGTGCGTGCGTGCGTGCGTGCGCATGTGTGTGCGTGTGCATGTGCGTGTGCGTGTGCGTGTGCGTATATGAGTGTGCGTGTGTGTGTGTGTGTGTGTGTGTGTGTGTGTGTGTGTGTGTGTGTGTGTGTGTGTGTGTGTGTGTGTGTGTGTGCGTGCGTGCGTGTGTGCGTGATAATATAAATGTTTTTATTGTGAAATTTTGATAAGCGCTTTCTATAGACACAGTACAGTATATTTCATTAGTTTTTCATACTACCTCGGGATAATTCAAGTTATAATATAGCTGAAACTTTTTGATGTATTGTCAAATTCCGCATTAGCGCCAGAATTTAGTGTCAGATGGTGGCAGGTTTTCTTTCTTCGCCGTTGCACACGTTCGGAGGCACTGCGAGTCCGCTCTCAGCACGGGCCCAACAGTCCAATAGCCTATCTAGTGTATATTATATAGGCGTCTAAGGTGGAAATAATGTGGGTGGCCATATTACCCACCATTGCCGCATTACCCCTAATCTACCCTACTTGTGTGCTTGCGTGCGTGCGTGTTTACGTGTGTATCCACGTGTGCATGCATGTGCGTGTGCGTGCGGGTGTACGTACTACGTACCTGTGTGCGCGCTTGTGCGGCCATCCAAAATCTTCAGTTCACTATAATGCGGATACGTCGTCCTCATTGACATTGATACCTGAAATACAATCCCGTATTTATCACGTCAGGTCAATCGTCGGCATTCTATATTGCTTCGTAGAGTGGTCGCGGCCTACAAGGTTGATACCTGCAACGACTAGCGTATCGGTACCCTGCAGGCTCGCAACAGATAGCTATCTATATATACTAGCCGAGTTGGCGTCCCTGGAGTGCGGGCTAGCTAACGACACGATACGTTGCCGCAGCGAGATCCGCTACTTCATTTTAATCCTGGAGAGGTTGCTGTAAGGACAGGTGGCCAAGAAGAAAGCGAGGCCGAATTGTGGATAAATTGCCGACAGCTATGGGACTACAGCGATGGACTCGCACCGCCTACATTTACCTTAATTTGTAAGTCAACCGTAATTTTTTACAAACCCCTTAACAGCGCCGCGGCAGCTGATATCAGCATTTTGTTGGTGCCATTCGGGTGAGAGGGAAATCGCGCAAAATCTTGCGAGAATATTGAATTCGTTTTCATTTGCGACTAATTTCAGAATGTCAGTGCGATTCGCGCTGATTTTTTCGTGCGTACGTGCGTGCGTGCATGCGAGCGCATCGCACATACATGTATACATGCAGACACGCAGACAACCACAGACACACACACGCACACGCACACGCACACGCACGCACGCACACACCACACACCCACACACACACACACACACACACACACACACACACACACACACACACACACACACACACACACACACACACACACACACACAATCTTGAAGGATTATATAAAAAATAGGCTGGTATACCGACACGTACTGTCAGCCATATTACGTTATTTCTAAACAGCATAATATAAAACCCACAACGGCAATAAAACTCTGAAATTAATGGTGGAGTATGCAATTGTAGTTGATTGGTGATCAGTTTCGCGTAATTACGACTAAAAAATGTATTTTGTTGTGTATTTCCAACGTAAATATGCATGGAGCCGTAACATACTTTACGGCGTATTACATATATCAAACTAAGTCGTGTGTTAGAAACGCATAGTGTGCGAAAACCCCATAACTTCAATCAAGAGGCGAATAGAGAGGACTTCATCTCACAGGTAATAAGCAGTTACTGGGAAACTAACCTTCTACCGCCCTCTAACGGCCGCCACAATAACTATTGATCCAATACAATTTACAGATCAATGATTGGTGGCGAGCGGAGGATAAAGCTTTATCACGATAGGAGGCTGACACTCTGACCGTATGACAGTGAGTCCTACACACAGTCGAAGGAGCGGCAGAACGAGGTCGCAATATCATGGTCCCGCATCGCCGCAGCCCTACCCGTTATTCACTGAGGTGTGTTGGCTCATTAAACAGCCGGCGTGTGGACACACGCGCGGCCGTGAAGTGCGCCGTCGTTGCGGCAAGCACACGGTGAGAGTGTGCACGCACGCACGCACGGGCATGCTGTGCTCCTGGCGGACGTACACACAGGTGTGCTGTGCTGATCTCACATGGTCTATCCGCCCGAGGAGCCAAACAGGTTCTCAAGTTTGCCACCTATTTTAATGCGGTCCAGTTATTACAAACACAGACCAGCTCACCATCCACGCATTACGTCTACGCTGACATGCTAGCTCTAGATGTTAGTATGCTACTGACGAACTGTAGGTGGACATGAACATCTAGCGGGAGACGAACGGGATGAGCGCAGCGCGTGTTGCAGGTAAATTCTCAGGTGAAGGCGATGTGAGTGGATACATGATAGATACATATAAACACATGTCTTAGCTATAATCCCCGTGAATTTTGAGTTTATTGAATCACGAATAGTTTAAGTAATTACCAAAAATATACGCACGGTATCGCTCATAGGCTAATATATAAGCCTACGCGCGGATATATATATTACGCGGGGGGGGGGGGTTAACATGCTGTAAGCAATGCTCATAGGGTCTATGTCCCCCAGGGTACTGCCGGAACGTACCCTGGGTACGGTCCGGTATACCGGAACGTACCCTGGTC
>NW_014577163.1:202920-217650 GCF_000485595.1 Priapulus caudatus
ACACACACACACACACACACACACACACACACACACACACACACACACACACACACATAAATAATATATATATATATATATATATATATATATATATATATATAATATCGCATTATGTGGACGGCCTTATACTAGGTATATAAATTGATATTGTCACACAGTGGGTACGCAGGTAGATAGATATATACCTACATGTGTATCGTATATGCGTGTAAGTGATGTCAGAGCTAATGCGTGCGGATGCGGCATAATCTTAATTGTCGATGTTCCACGACACGTGACATGCAAATATACCGAATACCACGCATTCGAAAGACAAACGCAACTACTAACAGATATTCGACTTGCACGTTGCTAAACCATTCCATGCAGGAATATAGCGTAATGCGAATATTGCGCTGTGTCGCTGCCGTCGGGCTATGCATACGAGGTAGAGTCGGGCAGATTTTCTTTTTATGCTTAACGTGGCGCCATATTGGTTATGTTGTTATCGATATGAGCACGTTCGCGTTCAAACGGATTTTCGCGGTTCCATGCGCTCTTGTTGAATCGCCACATTGTAGAGCAAGCAAGCTTGTTAGTTTCTCAGATACTACAAATTATACTTTACTAAACAACTCCACACAAGAATAACGCATTACTATGAATTATACGTTGTTACTCTGTGATATGTAAATGTGGTCGTGTTAGAGACGGGCGGATTTATATACTATCACTATAAATGTGTTTTTTACATGAGGTCATGTAGGTTATGTTGGGATCGATATGTGCACCTACGCATGACATGCGCTTTTTAACGTTTCCTGGGCGGGATTTGCATTGAGGTGGATGCATAGTCAATAGTCATAGCCAATAGTCATCGTCATAGACAATTATAATGGCTTGATACGTATCTCGTAAGAGGTTCGATCAGTTCCCGGCTTATAGGCAGAGAGATAGCGGCGCGGTTCCTGAACATGTACCGACGTCTGTGATCGCCGTATGACCAAACCTCCACCTCCTCCCAGTACATTGAAACAACCGTTCTTCAGATTCACCTCTACTGTAGCCTACTGTGCACACCGTCGGTGGATTTCCGCCACATCTGTATGTAGGTGGTGTACAGCAGTAGAAGGCGTTTATAGGCAGCAGACCTGAATCGGACAGAAATTAATTAAAAATACTCAGTGTTTCGATCGTCACATACTTAACATACACTTCAGGCTATTCATGTTAAATAACTACAGATTCGTGCTCTATACTCTGCTCGAAACATTTGTCAGCATTATGACGCGAATTTCCACAAAGTTGTTGGATCCAATTTCAAACACGAAAATGGCCAACCGGTCATTATGGCTACGCCACTAGCTTGACGGAATGTCACAACTACACGACAAATCCAATTTTACTTCTGATGCTTTCTAGACGTCCACTCGGCATCTAACTTGCGCGCATAGTGCAGATTATTACGAACCGTCGGTGACGGGGATCATGTCAATGCTAGCGGCAGCATTTAATGCGAGAAATACTTAAATAATTGGCGCGTGTACTTCAAACGTGCTTGCGCAGGGTGACAGGGAAAAGTAACAGGGAGAGGTGACAGTAAGCGGTGACAGTTACGGGGAGCGATTAAAAACGTGCTAATTGTAGGACAGCATGTAGGAATGACTAGCAGAGGGATCCATGAGTCGTTGGAAACCCTCGTGGTTCGCATGAGAAAGGTGTGACTCGGATGGAGACGAGTGACTATGCGACTTTCATTGTTGAAATGACCCTGAAATACTTCAAAGTTTATTGTAAACAGTTTCAGAAAACTGAAAAAATTATAAAGATGGAAAATCAGTGTTCACTTGTTCCCAAAAATCTAATCAGCAGTTCCCTTGTTCCCTGAAAATAATTCGACAATATCCTCTGTTTCCTGATAGTTAATGCTCCTGTTCCCTTGTTTTTTAAAACCCCTGGGAGGTTACAAGTTATACGTGTATCATCCCTGATACACACTGCATTTGACAAATATGTTTAGCCTGAAGTAGATGAAATTGATTCTCTTTCTAGGTCTCATTTCAGAGCTTATCTCATTGATGAGATAACCCATCACAAATGAACAGAAGAGGCACCATAACCTTTGCATAAATGTGTGTGACTTGCAACAAGATGTTCAGTGGCATGCCATTCTGAACACATCGTTAAAAATTGATTTTTTAACTAATTTGTCGTTCTCATAAGCCAGCGTTAACCCGTTCTTTCAAATCATACTTACCACAGGCAGCCATGTGAGTTATCTGGTTTAGACCTGAATTCAGAATTCAGGTGTTCTTTACCATGAATGTCAGTTTTCTTGCAGGGTAGCTGCATTTTGACTCTATTGCTCAATTTGCTCTATTCTTTTTTTTTCATGTGCGTTTGTCCTCATGCCTGCATAGGTTTTGATATACTAGATAATGTGAAAATAGTGTTAATGTGTGTGTGTGTGTGTGTGTGTGTGTGTGTGTGTGTGTGTGTGTGTGTGTGTGTGTGTGTGTGTGTGTGTGTGTGTGTGTGTGTGTGTGTGTGTTCCACGTGGACAAACAAGACTGACTGACCATACAAACAAACATTCAAACTTTCACAATCACCCACTTTTGCTTTGATTACTTACAATTTTTAGGTTTTTTACGAATACATAATGTTAAGTAGGTATAAATCACCATAGTTTTAATTCTGACATACAGGTGACTTGCATTAACTAGTTTATATTAAAACTAATAACATTTGAAGGGCTTGCACAACAATTTTATATTATCTTATCAAGAATTGGCATTCTTCAGGTAATATTTCGTGATTCCGTAACCATTTTTTTACTGCTGCTTGTTTTGGTAAAGTATGAAGTAACCGCAACAATATGAACCCAAACATGCTTACCAGAGCATAATTGAGACCATGGGTAGGAAATATCTTGATCAAACTTTTGCGAAGTTATAGCGAAAATTTCTCTGAAGTTGAATTAGTTGCGCCACTGTGGAATCGCTCTTTTACAACATGCAGAAACGGACCGCGTAAATGTATTTTTACAGAGTAATTGTATGGTTTTAACACCGCACATCGGCATGTTAGAAACGAGATAGAATCACTCGATTGTGTTGCTCTGTTGGAACTGCTCCGTAAAAATGAATTTACGGGTTTCGACCTTCTGTATACAGCGCTTTGTGTTGTAAATGGCCACGTCGCGCGACACACATCTGACTAACTCAGCGGTAGGTCTACATTGACCTGTAATCTTTATTGCAAAAGCCCCAGATAATAAAAGAGAGAGAGAGAGAGAGAGGTGTAAAAGGAAAAAGCAGGTGGGCAAAGAGAAATTACAATAAATGTGGGAAAATAAAGGCAGTAGTTCTGAAAATGATCAGAGGTGGAACATACATACACACACGCACGCACGCACCCACGTACGTATACGTACGTACGTATGAACGCACGCACGCGCGCGCGCGCGCACACACACATATATATATATATATATCTAAAAACAATTTCAAATAGGTGTTTAAGTTTTAATACGCGAGCTTTCGAGATGTACATCTTTTCTTCAGGCAATTCAGCAGACAATGAAGCTCGCGTATTAAAACTTAAACACCTTAACCTATTATTTGAATTCGTTTTTATCTACATGGGTGTTCGTGTGTGATTTTACTTCTACATTTATATATATATATATATGGAGAGAGAGAGAGAGAGAGAAAGAGAGAGAGAGAGAGAGCGAGAGAGAGAGAGAGAGAAAGAGAGAGAGAGAGAGAGAGAGAAAGAGAGAGAGAGAGATATCAGAAGTAGATAACAGGGAAATTCCCTATTATCTACTTCTGATATATATACATCGGACGGAAAGAAGATAAATGTGTCTGGTGATTTTCATCTGGTACTAGTATCTTCAATTTAAGTAAATTAAGCCACAGCTGGCTGAAACATCTTCTGGATACCAACATTACGATTAAATTATAAACAATGACATTCTCTACAGATGTGAAGGAGAACCTGCATTTTTGGGGAGTTAAACTCAGCATGTAGATGCTGCATGTCTACTTGTGGTAGCAGGAACTAAATAGGACTTCCTTCTGTTTCTCCTAGATGGCAGACCCATCGACAACGTGGGCGTGTCTGACGTCACACAGCCCACACGAGACGTCATCGGAGAGAACTCGGAGCCGAATGGTCGCCCTGAAACGCCTCGTATTGGGCAGACGCTTGCGGAGAGGAACGACCACCTTCCGCGGCTTGAGGACGTTGCACACAATAAGAAAAATAGCCTCGTCACCAACGCGGCCGATAAAGCAACCGCAGCCAAACACGAGGCCACAAACGCAGAAACTCACCTGCGCTGCGGTTGGTTTGGATGGCATCCATCAGGGGTGCAGCTGTTCAACCGGCCCGGCTGTCTACTGTTCTTCATGGGCCTCTGCGTGATCGGCCAGGGGGCGCTGCTGAACGGCTTCATCCCGTCATCGGTGCAGACGATCGAGAAGCGCTATGAGCTGAGCAGTAGACAGACGGGCATCATCGCTGCGCTGTATGACGCAGGTAGGTGCCACAATAACGCCTATAACTCAGGCATCTATAGCGCCGCGTGTCGCACAGTGAGAGAGCTGATGTCGTTACGCGACGCGTGGCCCTCGTTACGAGGAGGCAAGCAATCAAGGGTCTTTTCTCTCCTGTAGCCTAGATCTGCCTACTGTACTGTACTGCCTAGATATAGCGCGAGGAAATGACTCGGTGCTGCTGTGGTTACGTTGGCGGTGTTTATAGGAAACGGTGACAATTATATTCCGCTTGATGGGCAATTAGCTATATCGACTTAATTATACTCTCTCTCTCTCTCTCTCTCTCTCTCTCTTCTCGTCTGCCTCTTCTCTCTCTCGGCTCTCCTCCTCTTCTCTCTCTCTCTCTCTCTCGCTCTCTCTCTCTCTCTCTCTTCCTCTCTCTACTCTCTGTCTGTCTCTCTCGGCCGCCTCTCTCTCTCTCTCCTCTCTCATTCATCCCCGTCTGCTCTCTGCTCTCGCTCTTCAGCTCCTCTCTCTTCTCATCTCTCTCTCTCTCTCTCTGTGCTTGTCTGTCTCTCTCGCCTCATCCTCTCTCTCTCTCTCTCAGCTCTTACCGCAGCAGCCTTGTCTTTGCATCGTGCGTTCATCAGGTTTGTAAAGGGCGCCAGTGTTTCAAGCGCGCTTCAATGAGGCTCACTATAACTGTGCGCGAATATCATTATAGTTTCAGCGCCACCGTCATCGGCATTTACTCCTTCTAAATAGCTCATCCGAAGCTTTAAACAAAATCCGCGTAGTAAGGCCAAGCCAGCGGCGCTGCTTCAAAATTGTCACGCCTAGAAATCTCGATTGAGGAACTATGAAATACATTTGAAAAGTTTCTATTCTGTCTAAAAGTGCACAATAGGCTATTTTTATTTGCTCCTAACCGAAAGAGCAAAAGATCGGGCTTAAACGGCGCTAGGAGACATTTATAGTAAAGCTTGATGTGTTATCATATTGAAATTCCCCTTCAAGCGTCAGCCCTGCAAGATCACTACATTGAAATTCTTTGTTGCGTAACCTCTCTTTTAGCTGTTTTTTGGAGATGCGTGCGTAATGCTTGCGTTTTGGCCAATTTTGCTTGAGTTGTGTATGTTTTTGAAGATGTGCCGGCAAGGTTATTATAATTATTTGATTGTATTATCGCCAATTAAATCTCCTAGAAAAACAGTAATATACGTATTGATTAGTATTAGTAGTAGTAGTAGTAGTATATAGTAGTATTAGTAGTTACTTAGTTATTTGTTTTAGCTGTATAGCAGTATGGCTTGAGGGCCTACCTTGCTTCAGCTGTTTTGTTTAGTATTAATTTGTTAAAGTTTTGTTTCATTGTATCTGTTTTGGGTGTTGGCGTAGTGTGTGGTGTATTTGTTTTGGATATCGTAGTATGGCTTCTGTCTTTTTTTAGCTGGGCAGTAGTTCTGATTCCCGTGTGTTACACGGTGGAAGAGGACATAAGGGGCCGGCTGTAGCGGCTACCGGTTATGCGTATGAAAGGCGTTTCATATTTCTCTACGTGCTAATTCACCGTGGTGTCTATCAAACAGTGTTGGAGGCAACTCAGTCAGATTTAATGCGACGTAGGTTTCTTGTCATAGGTTATTACTTTTAGAGAAATCACTCAATCTTCACCTAATCGTTAGTTGTTTATCATAATTGAATAATAATTATATATTATGTAAACGTCTATATGGCGTACTTTAGTAAGCATTTATCTGTAGCTGACTAGTTATATTAGGTCTTATCATGTTGTGCGCGCGCGTGTGGGTGCGCGTACACATTGTGCGTGTGCCATGCCGCGTGTGTGGGTGCGCGTACACCTGTGTGCGTGTGCATGCGCGCGTGTGGTTACATGTGCACGTGTGGGTGTGCCACGGCCGCTGGCGTGTGTGGTGTGCGCTGTTGCGCTTGTATGGTTATGTGTGGCGCACGTGTAAGCGGTGTGTATTGTGATCGGTGTGGCACGCGCTGTGTGTATGTGTGATCGTGTGTGTGGGTGTGTGCGTGCGTGTGTGGACGACATCACGTACATGAATGTGTTGATGTGTTTGCTTGTGCTCGCGCGTGGTTCGGTGAGTGGTAGGCCTTGTCGTTTTCGTAGGCGCCCTAAATTTCCTCCTCTATTTCTCACAGAAGCAACAAAGTGCACTCCGGAGACATGCGAGAGTGGAGTTTATCCAAACTACATCTACGTCTTCTACTTAGGGCCACTATTCTTATTGCGTCGGTTGCGTCGCCATTATACACACTAGGAATTACCTACTAGACGACAATCGTCAGCCAGGGGAAACACAGTCCTTGTACTTAGTATTGTGCTATACGTTAACACACGCGACGGTTTGTTGGCTTATGAATGTAGATACGTAGATGTAAAAATGGTAGCTGTAATTCCACAGTATAGCAATGTAATTCATCATATAGCCATGTAGAGTAACACATATACAATGGAATTCCACATATACAGGTATTGCCACATATACAAATGTAATTACACATATACAATGTAATTACATCATATACAATGTAATTTACACATATACAATGTAATATACACATATAACAATGTAATTCCAGCATAATACAATTAATACAGCATATACAATGGTGGTTTGCTTAACCGTGATGTACTTGGAGGTCTATATCAGCAGTAACGCGAGGCATGTACTTTATTACGTAGAAGCATGCATGTAGGTATAGATTCAGTGGTGTTAGCTAGGCTATGATGTATCGTTACACACAAATCACACAGCATAGTCATTCGGTTTTTCCTATGCGGCTGAATGATGGACAAACTTGCATTCTAGCTGCAAGGTGGTCATACAATATTTACCGCGTTAGGGAATTTTAAATATCAAGTTACGAATAATCTTTTAAACCTAGGGCGTTTTACTAACTTTTTGTTTAAGCGCAAATTATATCAATTGACAGGCCTACAGTTGGAAGTGCGGATCAACAATTATTATATCGTAGCGAATACTACCGCTGCACGCCGCGGCATCGAGTGGTGTAGGCAAATGACTTTAAACGCTATATGCTAACTGGGTGTATCTCTACCGTTAAGCCGTAACATGATGCCATAGAGTGCTGACGAAACTCTCCTAAAGTAGCTCGACGTCGCAGGACCGACCGCTCCAGAGCAGGTAGGTTCCTATACGCCACGAAACTTCCAAAGAGATAACGGCGATCATGTAGGTAAGGTAGAGATGACACGCAGTTAAGCATATAGACGTAAAAAAAATAAAAAAAAAAAAAAAAAAAAAAAAAAAAAACAAAAAAAAAAAAAAAAAAATAAAAAAAAAAAAAAAAAAAAAAAAAAAAAAAAAAAAAAAAAAAAAAAAAAGTCAATTTGTAGCAGCCATCGATGCGCGCGTGCACTAGTATTCGCTACGGATATAATAATTGTTGCATGTTCAATTGATATAATTGCGCTTAAACCAAAAGTTAGTAAAACCCTAGGTTTAAAAGGCATATCGTAACTGCATATTTAAAGATGTCCCTACGGTAATATTGTATGCACTTGCATAGAATGCAAGATTGTCCATCATACAGCGCATAGGAAAACCCGAATGACTATGTGTGTGATTCGTGTGCTAACAGTACACATAGCTAGACCTACACACTGCTCTATACCTACATGGCTGTTTACGTAAGTAAGTACATGCCTTCGTTACGTCGACTAAGACCTCGCAAGTTACATCACCGGTTAGCCAAACACCATTGTATATGTGTAATTACATTGTATATTTTGAATTACATGTATATGTGTAATTCCATGTAATATGTGTAATTAATTGTATTGACTTACATTGTAATATGTGTAATTACATGTATATGTGGAATTATCATTGTATTTATGGAATTACATGTATATGTGTATTTACATTGTAGATTATGTGAATTAATTGTAATGTGGAATAAGCTACCTATTGTTACTTCTACGTAATCTACATCATAGCCAAACAAACGTCGCGTGTGTTAACGGTAATAGCACAATACCTAAGTAACAGAGGACTGGTTCTCCTGGCTTGACGTTTCGTCCTAGGTAAGGTAATTCCTAGTGTGTATAATGCGATCGCAGCCGACACAATAAAATAGTGCTAGGTAGAAGACGTAGATGTGAGTTGGATAAACTACCAATCTCGCTATGTCCTCGCGGATGCATTTGTTGCTTCGTGAAGAAGATAGAGGAGGAAATTTAGTGGCGCTACGAAAACGCTACGGCTCCACTCACGAACACCGCGCGAGCACAAGCAACACATACAAACATTCACTGTACGTTTGTGTCCGTCCACACACGCACGCACACACCACTACACCACATACACGATACACACACGCGCGTGCACACGATACACGATAGACACACGCTTACACGTGCGCACACATACCCATACAAGCGCACGCGCACACCACACACGCGGCGTGCACCACCACACGTGCCATGGTACCCACAGCGCGCAGTGGCACAGCGCACACATGTGTACCGCACCCACACACGCGCGCATGCACCCACGCACATTCATAGTGTACCGCACGCCAACACGCGGCGCCACACACGATAACGCTATATAACTAGTAGTACAGGATAAAATGTTCTAACAGACGCACATTAGAAGACTTTTACATAATATATAGATATATTATATCATATTATGATAAAAACTGACGTATTAGGAATGATTTGAGTGATTTCTCTAAAGCGTAGATATCTTGACAAGATCCTACCGTTCGCATAACTTCGCTGACGGTTTGCTTCCAACCTGTGATAGACACCAGACGTGAATTGGCGGTAGAGAATATATGAAACCGCCTATTTCCCCTATCACCTAACCCCGTAGCCGCTGACGCAGCGCCCTTATGTCCCTGCTCACGCGTATAACGACAACGAATCAGAACTCACTGCCAGCAGCTAAAAAAAGACAGAAGCCATACTACGATGATCCCAAAACAAATAACACACAGCGCACTACTGCAACACGCCAAAAACAGATACAATGAACAAATACTTTAGACAAAATTAATAGCTAACAAAAACAGCTGAAGCAGGGTAGGCTCAAAAGCCATACTGCTATACAGCTAAAACAAATAAATAAGTTACAATAGCTACTATATACTACTACTACTACTTACTACTACTAATAATACTATATTACTGTAGGAGATTAATTGCGATAATAAATCAAATATATAATAACGCTGCGGCATCTCCAAAAACATAAACACACTGCAGCAAAATTGGCCAACGCAAGCATACGCACGTGCATTCCGAAAACAGCTAAAGAAAGATTACGCAAAAAAGGAATTTCATGTACTGATTCATTCAGGGTGACGCTGAAGGGGAAATTCAATATGTAAACATCAAGGCTTTATATAATGTCTCCTAGCGCCGTTAAAGCACGATCTTTGGCTCTTTCTGGTTAAGGAGGAAATAAAATGGCCATATTGTGCACTTTTAGACAGAATAGAAACTTTCACATGCATATTACTATAGTTCCTCAATCGAAGATTTTTAGGCCGTGACAATTAAGGCAGCGCCGCTGGTGGCCTGTACTAACGCCGGATATTTGTTTAAAGATTCGGTAGCTATATTAGGAGTAATGATGACGGTGGGGCCAGCTGAAATATAGATGATATTCGCGCACAGTATAGTGGAGCCTCATTGAAATCGCGGTTGAACAGCTGGCGCTTTACAAACCTGATTGAACGCGACGATGAGACAAGCTGTGCGGTAGAGAGAGTGAGAGAGAGAGAGAGCGAGAGAGGCGGCGAGAGAGACAGACAGAGAGAGAGAGAGAGAGAGGAGAGAGAGAGAGAGAGAGAGCGAGAGAGAGAGAGAGAGAGAGAGAGAGAGAGAGAGAGAGAGAGAGGCGAGAGAGAACAGACAGAGAGAGAGAGAGAGAGAGAGAGGAGAGAGTAGAGAGAGAGAGAGAGAGAGAGAGAGGGAGAGAGCGAGAGAGAAGAGAGAGAGAGAGAGAGAGCGAGAGAGAGAGAGAGAGAAGAGAGAGAGTATATTAAGTCGATATAGCTAATTGCCCATCAAGCGGAATATGATCTGCCAACCGTTTCTATAAAACACCGCCAACGTAACCACAGCAGCCCGAGTCATTTCTCGCGCTAGATCTAGCGAGTACAGTACAGTAGCCAGATCTAGGCTACAGGAGAGAAAAGACCTTGATTGCTTGCCTCCTCGTAACGAGGGCCACGCAGTCGCGTAACGACATCAGCTCTCTCACTGTGGGCCGACAGCGCGCGCTATAGGATGCTTGAGTTATAGCGTTATTGTGGCACCTACCTGCGTCATACAGCGCAGCGATGATGCCTGTCTTGCTACTGCTTAGCTCATAGCGCTTCTCGATGTCTGGCACCGATGACGGGATGAAGCCGTTCAGCAGCGC
The DNA here is from genome assembly GCF_000485595.1 of Priapulus caudatus. NCBI lineage: Eukaryota > Metazoa > Priapulida > Priapulimorpha > Priapulimorphida > Priapulidae > Priapulus > Priapulus caudatus. Next base: position 213,848 of record NW_014577163.1, read on the forward strand.
CCCTCTGGGCCGATCACGCAATAGGCCCATGAAGAACAGTAACAGCCGGGCCGGTTACAGCTGCACTCCTGATGGGATGCCATCCAAAACCAACCGCAGCGCAGGTGAGCTTTCTGCGTTGTGTGTGTGTTGGCGCGGTTGCTTTATCGGCGGCGCGTGGTGGCGGGCTATTTCTATGTGTTGGAACGTCCTCGAAGCGCGGAAGGTTGGTCGTTCCTCTCCGCAAGCGTCTGCCAATACGAGGCGTTTCAGGGCGACCATTCGCTCCGATTCTCTCCGATGACGTCTCGTGTGGCTGTGTGACGTCAGACAGCCCACGTTGTCGATGGTCTGCCATCTAGGAGAAACAGAAGGAAGTCCTATTTAGTTCCTGCTACCACAAGTAGACATGCAGCATCTACGGTCATGCTGAGTTAAACTCCGAAAAAGCCAGGTTCTCCTTCACATCTGTAGCGAATGTCATTGTTTATAATTTAATCGTAATGTTGGTATCCAGAAGATGTTCAGCCAAGCTGTGGCTTAATCTACTTAAATTGAAGATACTAGTAGCCATGATAAAATCACCAGAGACATTTATCTTATTTCCGTCGATGTATATATATCAGAAGTAGATAATAGGATTCCCTATATCTACTTCTGATCTCTCTCTCGCTCGTCTCTCTCTCTTCTCTCTCCATCTCCCTCTCTCTCTCTTCTCTCTCTCTCTCTCTCTCTATATATATATATATATAATATATATATAATATATATATATATATATAAATGTAAAAGTAAAATCACACACGAATACCCATGTCAGATCAAAACAATTTCAAATAATAGGTAGTCGTGTTTAAGTTTTAATACGCGAGCTTCAATGTTGCTGAATTGCCGCGTTGAAAGCTCGCGTATTAGAACTTAAATACCCTTAAGCTATTATGTATTTTGTTTTTAGATATATATATATTATAGTATAATCGTGTGTGTGCGCGCGCCGTGCTTGCGTGCGTGCGTTCGTACGTACGACCGTACGTGGGTGCGTGCGTGCGTGTGTGTATGTATGTTCCACCATCTGCATCCATTTTCAGAACTACTGCTTTATTTTCCCACATTTATTGTAATTTCTTCTTGGCCCACCTGCTTTTCTTTCACACCTCTCTCTCTCTCTCATCTTCCCTTTATATTATCTGGGGCTTTTGCAATAACGATTCAGGTCAATGTAGACCTACCGCTGAGTTAGTCAGATGTGTGTCGCACGACGTGGCAATTACAACACAAAGGCTGCTGTATACGGAAGTCAAAACCCGTAAATTAATTTTTACGGAGCAGTTCAAACAGAGCAACACAATCGAGTGATTCTATCTCGTTTCTAACATGCCGATGTGCGGTGTTAAAACCATACAATTACTCTGTAAAATACATTTGCGCGGTCCGTTTCCTGCATGTTGTAAAAGAGGGCGATTCACAGTGCGGCAACTAATTAACTTCAGAGAAATTTTCGCTATAAACTTCGCAAAGTTTGATCAAGATATTTCCTACCGCATGGTCTCAATTATGCTCTGGTAACCATGTTTGGGTTCATATTGTTGCGGTTACTTCATACTTTACAAAAAAGCGCAGTAAAAAATGGTTACGGAATCACGAAATATTACTGAAGAATGCCATTCTTGATAGATATATATAAAATTGTTGTGCAAGCCCTTCAAATGTTATTAGTTTAATATAAACTAGTTATATGCAAGTCACATGTATGTCAGAATTAAAACTATGGTGATTTATACCTACTTAACATTATGTTATTCGTAAAAAAACCTAAAAATTGTAAGTAACAAGCAAAAGTGGTGATTGTGAAGTCTTGAATGTTTGTTTTGTATGGTCAGTCAGTCTTGTTTGTCCCGTGGAACACAGCACACACACACACACACACACACACACACACACACACACACACACACACACAACACACACACACACACACACACACACACACACACACACATTAACACTATTTTCACATTATCTAGTATTCAAAACGTATGCATGGCATGAGGACAACGCAGATGAAAAAAAAGAATAGAGCAAATTGAGGCATAGAGTCAAAATGCAGCTACCCTGCAAGAAAACTGACATCATGGTAAGAACACTGAATCTGAATTCAGGTCTAAACCAGATAACTCCACGTGTCTGGCCTGTGGTAAGTATGATTTAAAAGAACGGTTCGAGCTGGCTTATGAGAACGACAAATTAGTTAAAAAATCAATTTTTAACGATGTGTTCAGAAATGGCATGCCCACTGAACATCTTGTTGCAAGTCACACACATTTATGCAAGAGGTTATGTGGCCTCTTCTGTTCATTTGTGATGGGTTATCTCATCAATGAGATAAGCTCTGAATGAGACCTAGAAAGAGAATCAATTTCATCTTACTTCAGGCTAAACATATGTGTCAATGCTCGTGTGTATCAGGGATGATACACGTATAACTTGTAACTCCCAGGGGTTTGAAAAAACAACGGAAACGAGGGCATTAACTATCAGGAAACAGAGGATATTGTCGAATTATTTTCAGGGAAAGGGAACTGCTGATTAGATTTTTGGAAAAGTGAACACGATTTTCCATCTTTATAATTTTTTCAGTTCTCTGAAACTGTTTTACAATAAACTTTGAAGATATTTTCAGGTCATTTCAACAATGAAAGTCGCATAGTCACCTCGTCTCCATCCGAGTCACACCTTCTCATGCGAAACACGAGGGTTTCCAACGACTCATGGATCCTCTGCTAGCTCTTCACTACATGGCTGTCCTACAATTAGCAGCGTTTTTAATCGCTCCCGTAAACTGTCACCGCTTACTATCACCCTCTCCCTGTCACTTTTCCCTGTCACCCTGCGCAAGCACGTTTGAAGTACACGCGCAATTATTTAGTATTTCTCGCATTAAATGCTGCGCTAGCATTGAATGCATCATCCCGTCACCGACGGTTCGTAATAATCTGCACTATGCGCGCAAGTTAGATCCGAGTTGACGTCTAGAAAGCATCAGAAGTAAAATTGGATTTGTCGTGTAGTTGTGACATTCCGTCAAGCTAGTGCGTAGCCATGATGACCGGTTGGCCATTTTCGTGTTTGAAATTGGATCCAACAACTTTGTGGAAATTCGCGTCATAATGCTGACAATGTTTCGAGCAGAGTATAGAGCACGAATCTGTAGTTATTTAACAGATAATAGCCTGAAGTGTATGTTAAGTAATGTGACGATCGAAACACTGTGAGTATTTTTAATTAATTTCTGTCCGATTCAGGTCTGCTGCCTATAAACGCCTTCTACTGCTGTACACCACCTATATACAGATGTGGCGGAAATCCACCGACGGTGTGGCACAGTAGGCTACAGTAGAGGTGGATCTGAAGAACGGTTGTTTCAATTTACTGGGAGGAGGTGAGGTTTGGTCATACGGCGATCACAGACGTCGTACATGTTCAGGAACGCGCGCCGCTATCTCTCTGCCTATAGCCGGCAACTGATCGAACCTCTTACGAGATACGTATCAAGCCAATTATGATTGTCTATGACTGATGACTATTGACTATGACTATTGATCTATGCATCCACCTCAATGCAAATCCCGCCAGGACGTTAAAAACGGCATGTCATGCGTAGGTGCACATATCGATCAGCAACTAACCTATCATGACCTCATGTAAAAAACACATTTATAGTGATAGTATATAAATCCGCCCGTCTCTAACACGACCACATTTACATATCAGCTGAGTAACAACGTATAATTCATAGTAATGCGTTATTCTTGTGTGGATTGTTA
>NW_014577163.1:217660-220139 GCF_000485595.1 Priapulus caudatus
CCACATATACAATGTAATTACACATATACAATGTAATTCCACATATACAATGTAATTACACATATACAATGGTGTTTGGCTAACCGTGATGTACTTGGAGGTCTATATCAGCACGTAACCGAGCATGTACTTATTACGTAAACAGCCATGTAGGTATAGATGCAGTGGTGTTAGTCTAGCTATGATGTACGTTAGCACACAATCACACACATAGTCATTCGGGTTTTCCTATGCGGCTGTATGATGAACAAATCTTGCATTCTACTGCAAGGTGCATACAATATTACACGTAGGGAAATCTTTAAATATGCAAGTTACGATATGCTTTTAAACCTAGGGCGTTTTATTCACTTTTTGGTTTAAGCGCAAATTATATCAATTGACATGCAACAATTATTATATCGTAAGCGAATACTACGTGCACGCGCGCATCGATGGCTGTACAAATGACTTTAAACGTCTATATGCTTAACTGGTGTCATCTCTACCGTTACCTACATGATCGCCGTTACTCTCTTATGGAATGTTTCCGTGCGTATAGGAACCTACCTTGCTCTGGGAGCGGTCGGTCCTGCACTCGGCTACATATTAGGAGGAGTCTTCGTCAGCATCTATGGCGATCTATGGAAGATCGATATATCAAAGTAAGAGAAGTGAAACGTTTCATAAAATCATATATATATACATACATATATATAATATGTACTCTTGATAATATATATATATATCGTGATGTAATAATGATATCACATCCATCTTTATTGTATTATGTATATGTTGTCGTACCCCGTCATGCCTCTCAGCTGTCGACAGACATTTTTATCGTATTCGTGTCGCACTCCGTCTCTGTGTGTTAAAGTGTAGGTGTGCGACCGGGCGACCCTCAGTGGTACGGTGCGTGGTGGCTGGGCCCGCTCATTGCTTCAGCCTTCGCCCTACTGGCTGCGATTCCTATACTAGGCTACGCTGCCGAACTACCAGGTAAACATCATGGGCGAATGCTGTGTGTTACTATAGATAAGAAATGTGCAGTAGCGGGTCATTAACGTGGGGTATGAAGCATCTATAGCGTAGGCTACCATGGAGAGAACTAACGTGAATTACCTGGTATCCGTTGTAAGAAGTCAACTGAACCGTCTCTCTGTCTCTCTATCTTTCTCTCTCTCTCTCTTTGTCTCTCTTTGTCTCTCTCTCTCTCTCTCTCTCTTTCTCTCTGTCTCTCTCTCTCTTTGTGTCTCTTTCTCTCTGTGTCTGTCAGTCTGTCTGTCTGTCTGTCTGTCTGTCCCTCCCTCTCGCGTTCTCTCTCTATCTCTCTCTCCGTCTGTCACCCCGTCTCTTTCTCTACATATCTCCTTCTCTCTCTCTCTCTTTCTCTCTCTTTCTCTCTATGTCTCTCTCTCTCTGTCTCTCTCTCTGTGTGTCTCTCTCTCTCTGTCTTTCTCTCTGTCTTTCTCTCTGTCTTTCTCTCTTTGTCTCTCTCTCTGTCTCTCTCGTTGTCTCTCTCTCTGTCTCTCTCTCTCTCTCTCTCTCTCTCTCTCTCTCTCTCTCCGTGTCTGACTCCGCCGTGCACACAGCCACACGAGACGTTTCCATCGGCAGAGAATCGGAGCCGACATGGTCGCCCTGGAAAGGACGCGCTCGTACTTGGAGACGTTGCGGAGCAGGAACGAACCACCTTCCGGCAGGCTCTCCGAGGACCGTTAGACACTAATCAACGAAAAATAGGCCCCGCACCCAACGCGGCCGCCGATTAAAGAACGCAGCGCCAAACACGACAGCCCACAACTGCAGAAAGCTTCAGCCTGCGCTGCGGTTGGTTGGATGGATCCCACTCCCACGCCGAGCTGCAGCTCGCCCTCAAGCCTCATTGGCCCCTTGGCTGTTACTGTTCTTCTATGGGCCTATTTGCGTGATCGGCCAGGGGCCGCGCCTGTGAACGGCCTTCATCCCGTCATCGGCTGGCAGACGATCGAGAAGCGCTATGAAAACAAGCGGCCTTGTTTAAGCGAGTAGACAAGACAGGCATCATCCGCTGCCCGCTGATTATGACGCACGGTACGGTGCACAATAAGCGCCTATAACTCCAGCATCTTATAGCCGCGCGTGTGGTCGCACAGTAGAGAGAGCTTGAGTGTCGGTTACGCGACTGCAGTGGCCCTCGTTACGAGAGGGCAAGCAATCATAGGTCGTCTTTCTCTGACCTGTACGCCTTAATCTGGCTACTGTACCTGCTGATGCCATAAGATCTTAGGCGAGGAAATGACTCGGTGCTGCTGTCGGTTACCGTTCGGCGGCCGCGACCGTCCCCGCGTTGTTATAGGAAACGGTGTAGGCAATCATTTCCGCTTGATGGGCACTTAGCTATATCGACTTGAATGTATACTCTCTCTCTCTCATCTCTCTCCATCTTCGTCTCTCTCTCTCTTCTCTCTCTTCGCCGCTCCCCTCTCTCTCTCGTCCTTCTCCTCTCGCTCTCTCA
>NW_014577163.1:220164-227693 GCF_000485595.1 Priapulus caudatus
ACTGCTTTCTCTCTCAACTGCTCACTGTCACTGTCACTGTCACTGTCAGTCACTGTCACTGTCCTGTCACTGTCACTCTGTCAGCGGTCACTGCCTTTTCGCACTGTCATGTCACTGTACCCAATGTCACTGTTCACTGTCACTGGTCCTTCCTGTCACTGGTCTGGTCATAGTTCAACTGTCTCTGTCTCGTGCTCTGTCTCTGTTTGTCTCTGTCTCTGTCTCTCTTCTCCGTCTTCTCTCCGTCTTATCGTCTATCCGTCTTTCCGTCATCCTCTTTCCGTCGGCTCCTTCGTTCACTCTTCTTGTCTCGTTCCTCGCTCCCTCGCTTCTGCTATCTCGCCCTCTCGTGTGTGTGTGTGTAGTGTGTGTGTGTGTGTGTGTGTGTTTTGTGTGCGCGTGCGCGGTGCGTGTGTGTGTGTGTGTGTGTGCGTGCGTGTGTGTGGTGCGTGTGGCTGGTGTGTGTGTGTTGTGTGTGTGTTGTGTGTTGTGTGTGTGTGTGTGTGTGGGTTGTATCATAGACAGGCACGTCATGTGCCGTTAGCGCTATTGCACACTTACGTGACTGGAGCCGTCTCGCTAAATAATATAAGAATTTATCGCAATGTTCTTAAGGAAACGCTTCGCTAATTAGCACTGTTTAAGCACTTTATGTATCTGAGAAACACTTCGTAAAACGCATTGATCCTATCGTAGGAACGAGTTTGAAAGTTTATATAACAAGCGGCTATACTTGCGCCTAGTAGGTTTTCTTTAAATGTCATCTACTCTAGCAGCGCACTACTGTTGCTAAATCGTACTATTTTGGTATCGTACAGGATCAACCGAGAGAAAGGTATTGACGTAGTCGAGTGTCACGCGCGTGGCGGGGATCAAATGCCTCGCAGCAGGCTTCGTGTGAGCTCAAAGATTTGCCTGCCTCATTGACGCTGCTCGCGCGCAACCCGACGTATGTGTTTATAGTCATCTGCGATGGACTTGAAGCCTTCATGGTCGGAGGCTTTATTCATTTCTCGCCAAAGTTACTAGAAAACATTTTTAACCTCACGTCTGGATCGGCAAGTTTAATAGCAGGTATATTCTGTTCATAGCATTGTCGCCTCTCTCTCTCTCTCTCTCTCTCTCTCTCTCTCTCTCTCTCTCTCTCTCTCATCTACTCCTCTCTCTCTCCTCTCTCTCTCTCATCTTCCTCTCTCTCACTCTCTCTCTCTGCTCTCCCCCTCCCTCTCCTCTTTCTCTCTTGCTCACTCGCTCTCTCGCATCTCTTTCTAACGGGTTTTGTGCCTTGTGCCCCTTTCTCTTCTCTTCTCACTCTCTCATACTTTCTCCTTTTCCCCCCTAACACGACGTTCGCGGCCGCGCAACACACACACACACGCACACACATCGCAGCCACCAACGGCACGCAGCACGTCACGCCACGCACGCACCACGCCGACACGCGCCACGCCACGCACGGCACGCACGCACGCACGCACGCAGTCACGCACGCGACGCCCATACGCCACTAACGCACCCATGACCTTACGCAATGCAATACGCCCCCCATACGTACATACATACATCAACGCACGCCGCAACGCCACAGCCACGCACGCCGCACGCACCAACGCACGCCACGCACCGCACGTCGCTGCATGCAATACATGGCATACATACATTACATAATAACATACATATATCATACATACATACATAAATACAGACATCATAATACAACATACACACGCAGATGTATAACATATAGCTTTCTCGTTTTATTTTTTCAACCTTCTTGCTCTTTGTTGTTCTTTTCATATTTTTTTTTTCTGAGCATGAATCCTACTCTTCAATAACTCTGCTGGCTATTTTTTCCCACCGCTCCAACTATCGTCGCTTCTCACGCGAGCAATGTCCCTTACCTTCGCGTCTCTCAGCGGCACTTTATCGCACTTTTTTTCTGCAAGTTCATTCTCAAACATTTATTGACTAGCACAAATCTGCGGAACACTGTTACGATCGTCTGTACTACGTCAAACATTCACCCTAGGCACCACATGGTCACGTCGCGTACTAGCGCTCAAGGGGTCGTTGTCGTAACAGGCTACTACATGTATACTGTACCGAGGTACATATATGTATACACAAGTGTTGACACGGACTTGTCACTACAGAAGTGTAACCTAACCCTAACACTTAACCCTAATCCTAAACTCTACCCTACAACTCTAACCACCTAATCTAACCTAAAACATACCTCATATAAAAATATAAACATAATACTAACATGCAACCTAAAATATCTCGGGTACATATCTGTAGTACCGTGTTTAGCTGACAGCCACGACGCCATTCGCTGCATTGCTAACTAACGGGGGTGACTTATAATATCTGCTTCAGTGTATTGGCTGAGAGGTTATCACGCGTGCGCGACAGCGTTAGAGATGACACCTTACATGGTTTGATTCGTAGCATGTTCCAGAGTGCTGCACGGTGTGGTGCAGCAGCGACCGGCATTTTCCGGGGGGTACATCGCACGCAGTACTATCCGCTGAGAACGCCGGGAAATGCTGAGGCTGACAGCTCGCTTTAGCTCTGTCGATGGTGTCGGATTGGATTACTCATAACTTGTCGAATTTGCCCTTATGCGGGCGTCACTGTCCCATTTAAGTGAGTATTGCTGTCACACTTTGAAGTGTGCATGGTTCTCTGTGAGATCTGTGCGTATGATGGAAAGGGATGAAGTGATTTCATGGGCTATGGCTAGACCCTGTGTAGGTTTCTTACCGCTATTCTCGCGCGTGAGATATGCCTACGTTTTATCTAAGTAGGCCTACAAAATACTGGTGTAATGCATGTAAACACGCATGGATCGTTTTTTAACGCTCTTCTTCCTTTGTGACAATGTCACATTAAATTGTGTATAGCGTACATCGCTAATGATAATACGCTTTTTCGCTCATGTTACGTTTACTACGTTAATTCTATTTTATATTCACATCTAACGTCAACCGGTTACCTTTGTCCTGTGTTCAAAAAAGATATCGCAACCCGGTTGTGGCATTTAAACGCATAAATACAGCACTGGCGCGGTGGCAATGGCGCCGTTTCAAATTTCGTGCGCTGCAGGTTTAATTATTAACATCGTAATGTAGGTATCTGGTGAACAAATACGTGTGCGTATTAAGCACGATTTTTATACAGTAGTCAGTGTATGCACAGTAAAATCTAGGAGTCAACTAACCCTTATAACCGTTAGTGGTCGTCTCTTTAAAGACATTATTTGCGACCCAAATTTGAATTTTATTTTATTTTTCATGAGTACAACACAGCTAATGTAGCATGTGCGATTAGACCGGCATAACAGGGTACTAGACTTTATTACTGACCTAAAAACGATAGCCAGCGAACGACACACGTTGCATTCGCGTCATCTCGTGGCCATAACCCTCACTCACGTTGATAGCACGAGATATTACAGATGGAATCCCTGAGATTTAAATACTAGTATATAAAAACATGAACATATAAATGATCTACCCGCAGTCGAATCACTACCTTCGGGCCATATACTAAGCTATTATTTTGAGGTGAGTATATTGTATATTTTTTAGTGATTCGAGCGGCGAGCCCGGATCACGCAGCCTGCAACCAACAACTGCCAGTGCCGTTTAGAGAATACAATCCGCTTGCAGGCGCTTGACAAGTCAGATTTCTCCCTGTTTTCGCTGGTTGCAATGCAGCACGACGACGCGATTGCCAAATGGTAATTGAAAATCACCAAAACAACGTGCATTTTTTGCATGAATAAAAGATTTACATATCCGTTACCTACCCGTATTTACTCTAGGATTACCATGGTTTCGTATAGAAAATAAAGGCACGGCAGGCGAAGCAACTATATATATGTTTTCAGACGGCAGGACGCACCGCTAAATTGCAATCTAGAAAATTGAAATCTGAGAATGCATATCTAGATTGAATCTAGAAATCAAAAGTAAATCTATCTAGAAATCCAAAATTGCAATCTAGAAATGCAATCCCTAATTGCACGCGAACTGCCAACCGCTAAATATATCTTTCACGGAGAACGTGTGAGATGCATCCGCTATTAACGATACCGTCCTATGTGTAATCGCTGATATTCGTTCGTGAACACAACGCGGATGCCGCACGCTAGTTACATTCTACTACATGTCGCTATCGCTCCTCTTCTGCAACGACGCAAGAAAAGCGAAGGAGATTGAACATTTATTCGGATGCCGTCTTACCTTCAAGGTGTGTTGGACTCGCCGAAGCGGATTGGGTAGGGGAGCTCTAGTTGGAGTGGAATTATAGCCTTGCTAGAATGACTAGAACTGGTGGCAAGACGTACCGAGATCTCAAATAGTCAAGGTTACGACATATCACAGAGATATGTAATAACAGGAACTATGGCGTTCAAATAAACATTCGAAAAAATAGTTTTAGATAAATTTGAAGTGATTTAGATATTATAAGAACGCTTTAAAATGGTAAGAACTCTATAATATATTCTATATTATTTATAATATATATAGTTATTGATATGCTAGAAATTGTGGAAAAGCTGTGTGCTTGCGTGACAGACGTTGGGCGTGTAACTGCGGTGTCGTTCGCTACATGACTTAATGCAAAAAAAGACCAAAACATTAATTTTAACGAAGCAAATAATTTGTTCAAGTTACAAGGGCCAAGCAAAAATAATTAACAATACGATAACAATGCGGCAAGCTATAACATGCAGTAACTCTCGTCTATGTAGGTCTTCACCAACTGCGATTGTATCGGGGTTACAGCATAACGGCCGCGCGCCGTGTGACACTTGACTGCAACAATTTATCTACTGTCTCGTAGTCTGTCGCAATTGTTCAGTTATTAATCGAGATGATTCGCACACGGTCGAACAATCAGCTATTTACGGTAAGCAACGAGATAGAGTAGCTAATGAGTACAAATCCAATTGAGGTTTAAGGGTTTCAGTCGGTAATTCATGGATCTGGAGATTTATAGCGAGAGCACCATAACATTATCATCGACGAAGGAATTTTGTTGCGGACTTCGTGTCGAGGACCCCCCATCCCATGATGCCTCAAGGAATCCATCGAAACATGCGAAAACGTCTATGCGCTTGTGGGACTTATGTTATATATAATCAGGAGTAAGTATAATAGGGAATATCATTGTGTGTGTGTATATCTATGTGTTGTGTGTGTCGTGTGGTGTGTGTGGTGTGTGTGTTAATATGTGTATGTAAAGATAAATTATATCATGACTATCAAACACATAAATATATATGTGTGTGTATATATGTAAACACACATATGTGTACAACACAATAAGTGGGTTGCTGTTGGTGTGTGTGGTGTGTGTGTGTGTGTGTGTGTGTGTGTGTTGTGCGTGCGTGAGTGCGTGCGTGCGTGCGTTGCGTGCGCGCATGTGTGTTTCTCTCTGTCTTTCTCTCTGTCTTTCTCTCTGTCTTTCTCTCTTTGTCTCTCTCTCTGTCTCTCTCGTTGTCTCTCTCTCTGTCTCTCTCTCTCTCTCTCTCTCTGTCTCTCTCTCTCTCTTTCTCTCTCTCACTCTCTCTACCGCACAGCTTGTCTCATCGTCGCGTTCAATCAGGTTTGTAAAGCGCCAGTGTTCAACGCGATTCAATGAGGGCTCCACTATACTGTGCGCGAATATCATTATATTTCAGCTGGCCCCACCGTCATCATTACTCCTAATATAGCTACCGAATGCTTTAAACAAATATCCGGCGTAGTAAGGCCACCAGGCGGCGCTGCTTAATTGTCACGGCCTAAAAATCTTCGATTGAGGAACTATAGTAATATGCATGTGAAAAGTTTCTATTCTGTCTAAAAGTGCACAATATGGCCATTTTATTTCTCCTTAACCAGAAAGAGCAAAAGATCGTGCTTTAACGGCGCTAGGAGACATTATATAAAGCTTGATGTTTACATATTGAATTTCCCCCTTCAGCGTCACCCTGCATGATCACTACATTGAAATTCCTTTTTTGCGTAATCTCTTCTTTTAGCTGTTTTTGGAATGCGTGCGTAATGCTTGCGTTGGCCAATTTTGCTGCAGTTGTGTTATGTTTTGAGATGCCGCAGCGTTATTATATATTTGATTTATTATCGCAATTAATCTCCTACAGTAATATAGTAGTACTGTACTTATTTATTTGTTTTAGCTGTATAGCAGTATGGCTTTTGAGCCTACCCTGCTTCAGCTGTTTTGTTAGTATTAATTTTGTTAAAGTTTTGTTCATTGTATCTGTTTTGGGTGTTGCAGTAGTGTGTGTGTATTTGTTTTGGATATCGTAGTATGGCTTCTGTCTTTTTTTAGCTGTGGCAGTAGTTTTGATTCCCGTGTGTTACTACGGTGGAAGAGGACATAAGGGCCGCTGGTACGGCTACGGGGTTATCGTGATGGGAATAGGCGGTTTCATATATTCTCTACCGCAATTCACCGTTGGTGTCTATCAACAGTTTGGAAGCAACGTCAGCGATTTATGCGACGGTAGGTCTTGTCAAGTATCTACGCTTTAGAGAAATCACTCAAATCTATCACCTAATACGTAGTTTTTATCATAATATGATATAATATATTATATATTATGTAAACGTTCTATTATGTGCGTCTTTAGAACATTTATCTGTACTGACTAGTTATATAGGTTATCATGTGTGCGCGCGTGTGTGGGTGCGCGTACACATGTGTGCGTGTGCATGCGCGCGTGTGTGGGTGCGCGTACACATGTGTGCGTGTGCATGCGCGCATGTGGGTACATGTGCACGTGTGGGTGTGCACGCGCGCGTGTGTGTGTGCGCGTGCGCTTGTATGGGTATGTGTGCGCACGTGTGAGCGTGTGTGTATGTGTGATCGTGTGCACACGCGTGTGTGTATGTGTGATCGTGTGTGTGGGCGTATGCATGCGTGTGTGTGGACGGACACACGTACATAAATGTTTGTATGTGTTTGCTTGTGCTCGCGCGTGTGTTCGTGAGTGTAGGCCGTGCGTTTTCGTAGGCGCCCTAAATTTCCTCCTCTATCTTCTTCACAGAAGCAACAAATGCATCCCGCGAGACATGCGAGAGTGGTAGTTTATCCAACTACATCTACGTCTTCTACCTAGCCACTATTCTTATTGGTGTCGGTGCGTCGCCATTATACACACTAGGAATTACCTACCTAGACGACAACGTCAGCCAGGGGAACCAGTCCTTGTACTTAGGTATTGTGCTATACGTTAACACACGCGACGGTTTGTTTGGCTATGATGTAGATACGTAGATGTAAAAATGGTAGCTGTAATTCCACATATACAATGTAATTCCACATATACAATGTAATTACACATATACAATGTAATTCCACATATACAATGTAATTCCACATATACAATGTAATTACACATATACAATGTAATTCCACATATACAATGTAATTCCACATATACAATGTAATTACACATACACAATGTAATTACACATATACAATGTAATTACACATATACAATGTAATTA
>NW_014577163.1:227854-232904 GCF_000485595.1 Priapulus caudatus
CACGCACGCACGCACGCACGCATGCATGCATGCATACATGCATACATACATACATACATACATACATACATACATACATACATACATACATACATACATACATACATACATACATACACACGCAGATGTATACATACTATCTTTCTGTTTTATTTTTCAACCTTCTGCTTTGTTGTTCTTTTTCATATTTTTTTTTTCTGACATAATCCACTCTTTCAATAACTTCTGCTGCTATTTTTCCCACATCCACTATCTCGCTCTCACGGACAATGTCCTTATCCCTTCGCCGTCTCTAGCGTCACTTTATCGTCACTTTTTTTCTGCAAGTTCCATTCTCAAACATTTATTGACTAGCAATACTGCGGAAACATGGTTCGATCCTGTACTACGTCAAACATTCACCTCTAGCTACCATCATGGTCATCGCCGCTACTACGGCTCAAGGGGTCGTTGTCGTAACAGGTACTACAGATATGTACCCGAGGTACATATATGTATACACAAAGTGTACCAGACTTGTACTACAGAAGTGTAACCTAACCCTAACACTAACCCTAATCCTAACTCTAGCCCTAACTCTAACCCTAACCCTAATCCTAACCCTAAACATACCTCATATAAAAATATAAACATAATACTAAACAACCTAAAAATACCTCGGGTACATATCTGTAGTACCTGTTACGACAACGACCCTTCGTGCATTGCTACTACGGGGGGATTCTTATAATACTGCTTCATGTATTGCTGAGAGGTTATCACCGCGTGCGCGACAGCGTTAGAGACACCTACATGGTGTTTGATTCGTACATGTTCCAGGTGCTGTCACGGTGGGTGCAGCAGCGACCGGCATTTTCCTGGGAGGATACATCGCACGCAGACTATCGCTGAGAACGCCGGGAATGCTGAAGCTGACCATCCTCGCTTTAGCTCTGTCGATGGTGTCCGGATTGGGATTACTCATAACTTGTCCGAATTTTGCCTTTGCGGGCGTCACTGTCCCATTTAAGTGAGTATGCTGTCACACTGTGAGTGTGCATGGTTCTCTGTGAGATTCTGTGCGGATATGGAAAGGGATGGAGTGATTTATGAGCTATGCTAGCCATGTGTAGGTTTCTTACACCGCTATTCTCGCGCCGTGAGAATATTCCTACGTTTTATCTAAGTAGGCCTACAAACTACTGTTGTAAGTTGTAACACCCAGGATCGTTTTTTAAACGCTCTTCTTTCCTTTAGTGACAATTCACATTAAATTGTGTATACGTACACGGCTAATGTATATGACGCTTTTCGCTCATGTTACGTTTACGTACGTTAATTCTATTTTCATTCACATCTAACGTGCAACCGGTTACCTTCTGTGCCTGGTTCAAAAAAAGATATCGCAACCCGGCTTGTGCATTTAAATACGCATAAATACAGCACGGTCGCGGGTGTCATGGCGCCGTTCAAATTTCGTAGCGTTGATGTGTAATTAATTATAACAATTAAATTAGGTATCTGGTAACAAATACGTGTGGGTATAGACGATTTGTTATACAGTAAGTACAGTTGTATGCAGTAAAATCCTAGAGTCAACTAACCCTTTAACGTTAAGTGTGTACGGTCCCTTTAAAAGACATATTTGCGCCACAAAAATTTGAATTTATTTTTATTTTTATCATGAGTACACGCACAGCTAATGTAGTCATGTGGCGATTAGACCGGCAACAGGGTCACTAGACTTTATGTACTGACCTAAAAACGAAGCCAGCGAACGATCACGTGGCATTCCGCGTCATCTCGTGGCCATACCCTCACTCAGTTGATCACGAGATTTACAGATGGATCCTGAGATTAAATATAGTATATAAAAAACATGAACAATAAAATGATCTCACCGCAGTCAACACTACCTTCGGGCCATATACTATTATTATTTGATGTGAGTGTTTGTATATTTTTTAGTGATTCGAGCGAGACGCCCGGATTCACGGCAGCCTGCAACCAACACTGCAGTTGCAGTTATGAGGAATACAATCCGCTATGCGGCGCTGACAACGTCAGATATTTCTCACCTTGTTTCGCTGGTTGCAATGCAAGCAGCGACGACGACGGCCAAATGGTAATTAAAATCAAAAACACGTGCTATTTTGTTGCATGAATTAAAAAATTTAATCCGTTACCTACCGTTATTTACTCTAGTATTACATGGTTTCGATAGAAAATAAGGCAACGGAGGCGAAGCAACTATATATATGGTTTTCGAGACGGCAGGATGCACCGCTAAATTGCAATCTAGAAAATTGAAATCTAGAAATTGCATATCTAGATTGCAATCTAGAAATCAAAAAAGAAATCTATCTAGAAATCAAAAATTGCAATCTAGAAAATTGCAATCTCTAAATTGCAAACGCGAACTGCACCGCTAAATTATAATCTTCCACGCGAAACCGTGTGAGATGCATCCGCTAATAACGATACCGTCCTATTGGTAATCGCTGTATATTCGTTGTGAAACAGACGCGTGACTGCCACGCTTAGTTACATTCTACATTACATGTCGCTATCGCTCCTCTTCTGCAACGACGCAAGAAAAGCGAAGGAGATTTGTAAACATTTATTCGAATCCGTCTACCTTCAAGGTGTTTGGACTCGAAGGGATTGGGTAGGGGAGCTCATTGGAGTGAATTATAGCCTTGCTAGAATGACTGAACTGGTTGGGCAAACACGTACCGAGATCTCAAACTAGTCAAGAGTTACGAAATATCACAGAGATATAGAATTAAACAGGAATAGCGTCAAATAAAACATTGAAATAAAATAGTTTTAGATAAATTTGAATTGATTTAGAATATTATAAGAACGCTTTAAAATGGTTAAGACTTTATAATATATTATATATATTTATAATATATATTGTATTGAATATGCTAGAAATTGTGGAACAAAGTTGTTGCTTTGCGTGACAGCGTTAGGACGTGTCAACGCGGTGTCGTCGCTAATGACTTAAATGCAAAAAACGACCAAAACATTTAATTTTATACGAAGCAAATAATTTGTTCAAAGTAATTACAAGCAAAGCAAAACATAATTACAATACGATACAATGCGCAAGTATAACAGTATAACTCTCGTTATGTAGGTCTTCACCAACTGCGATTGTATCGGTACAGCATACGGCACGCGCGGCCGGTGTGACACTGACTGCAACAATTTATCCTACTTCATCGTAGTCTTCGCATTGTTCATATTATTCGAGATGATTTCCGCCACGCCGACACAATCAGCTATCTTACGGTAAGCAAGAGATAGGAGTAGCTAATCAATACAAATCCAAATTGAGGTTTAAGGGTTTCAGTCGGGTAATTCATGATCTGGAGGATTTATAGCGGAGCACCATACATTATTATCGGACGAAGGAATTTTGTTGCTGGACTTCGTGGTCGAGACCCCCCATCCCATAGTGCTCTTCAAGGAATCAATCGAAACAATGGGAAAACGTCATGCGCTTGGGGACTTTATGTTATATATATATCAGGAGTAGATAATAGGGAATATATGTGTGTGTGTATATATGTGTGTGTGTGTGTGTGTGTGTGTGTGTGTGTGTGTGTGTGTGTGTGTATATGTGTATGTATAAATATAAATATATAAATATATAACACTATAAATATATATGTGTGTGTATATATGTGTAAAACACATATATGTGTACAACACATATATATGTGTGTGTGTGTGTGTGTGATTAGCCTGAGTGCGTAACCTACCAATGTGAATTTCATATATAACCAAGACTTACAAAGTCATCTCGGCAGCGTAGGCGTGCATGCGTACCCGAACCGGCAGTGCGAGCGGAAGTATAGTCTTTCAAATAAAGTGTCATAAACTCAAATTTAATACATGCAGCCCATTACCCAAAGAATTACGAACTGAGGAATAAGCCGATTTACCAAAAAAAACACAAAATCACCAACGCCATCTTCCACATTATGCCCTCTGCGAGTCAACATTCAAGTGATTTCATAGTGATCACGTGACAGCTGCGAAACCCCGAACATAATGTAACGCACAGGCCAAGTTTATCTCTACAGCGTGGAATAACACATCTTCTCTATCCTTCGTCTCTCTGCCTCTATATATATATATATAATATTATATATATATATATATATACTATATATATGTGTGTGGTGTGTGTGTGTGTGTGTGGTGTGTGTTCTGTGCTGGTGGTTGTGTGTGTGTGTGTGTGTGTCGTGTGTGTGTGTGTAGTGTGTGTGTGGGTGTTATGTATGTGTGTGTGTAAAACCGCCAATCAAAAGGGGGGGGTGTGCATATAATTACAGCTGCCATTTAAGTTGACTTTACGTAGTAACACCTATTGTCGTGCACATAATGTACGTATCTTGAATTTTATTGGGAGCTCCGCGCTTAAGCTTGCCTCTATATATAGGAATATATATATATAATATCTTGACACAAAGCATTATTTTTCAGCTGCGTTCCTGTTTCGCAGCGATCTCTAGCTGTAGGAGTGCAATGGATAGTATTAAGACTTATAGGTATGTGTATTGTCATTATGTCCGTGTGTGTGTGTGTGTGTGTGTGTGTGTGTGTGTGTGTGTGTGGTGTGTGTGTTGTGTTTGTGTGTGTGTGTGTGTTTGTGTGTGTGTGTGTGTGGTGTGTGTGTGTTGTTGTGTGTGTGTGTGTGTTTTGTGTGCCGTGGGGTGTGTGTGTGGTGTGTGTGCGTGTGCGTGTGTGTGCTGGTGTGTGTGGTGTGTGTGTTTGTGTGTGTGTGTGTGTGTGTGTGTGTGTGTGTGTGTGTGTGTGTGTGTGTGTGTATGTGTGTGTGTGTGTATTAAGACTTATAGGTATGTGTATTGTCATTATTTGCATACTTTATATTTTAGTGCGTAAAGCTTTGTACGTGCGTGTGTGGGTGCGGCTGCGTGCCGTGCGCGCGTTTATCGTTCATGTGTACTGTATGTGTGTATGTCTCGTGTGGTGTGTGTGTGTGGTGTGTGTGTGTGTGTGTGTGTGTGGTCGTGCCGTGCGTGGCGTGCGGTGC
>NW_014577163.1:233164-237690 GCF_000485595.1 Priapulus caudatus
CGTGCGTGCGTGCGTGCGTGCGTGCGTGCGTGCCTGCGTTCGTGCGTGCGTGCGTGCGTTCGTGCGTGCGTGTGCGTGTGCGTGCGTGCGTGCATGTGTGTGTGCGTGTGCGTGTATGTGTGTGCGTATGTGTGCGTGCACGTGCATGCACCGACACGATCATGAGACATATTAGCTTGTTGAATAATCGTCTAACTTATATTATTTAAGGAGCGTTTTGAACTTATCCGCTGTGTTATTCTTTCAGGAGGTATTCCGGGACCAATAGTTCTCGGCGCTGTTATCGACGGCACCTGTCTGGTTTGGGGACAGAAATGCGGCATCAAAACCTCGTGCATTCAGTATGACAGCCCGAGTCTCTCACTGCGCATGTCGATGATGCAACTTGGTGTGAAGATAGCATCGTGTTGTAGCGCGCTGCTAGCTCTGCTATGCTACAAACCGCCTAGACTTGTAAAGGACTCTACCATTCTGAACACCGCAGAGCTGCCGACGGAGGATATGTTACCACCAGATGACGCTGCGGAGCAAGTTGGCGTTGATACGGGTGGACTTGCAAGGAACCAATGGGATCGCGACAATCCCGCATTCGTTTATCCGGTGACGCGAGCTGAGACATCATTATGAGCTATAGGTGGTACTCAACAGTATCTTCCAGCTAAATATCTATCAAGGGTTCTAAACTTTGCGTTAAGAATTACACTTTTCTGAATTTCTCGGGGTGAATCGATCACAGTATTACCAATAGCGTGTGCATCTTATAAACATCAAAAGATGTAAATAATTCATTTGATTTCTAAATTTAAAATTTGAGCTACGAACTTTCTTGAATAATGTAGCCCCACACTGTACAGGGAGAGCCGCCGCCTGTATGGTGAGAATCCAAGTAAATTCTTGTAAAACCAAAGTAAATCAAAAGTAGTTCAGGTAAACCAAAGTAAATTCTTTCAAGTAAAGTATGGACAACTTGCGAATTTGCACATCTTCCTGGGAAATTGTTTAGTTTGAAGCATTCTTTTAAAGGAAAGACTTTGAATACTACTTTCTAAGTGTTTTAATTGGGATTTTTGTGCTCTTTCCTCAGGCCTATTCACTTTACAAGTCTACTATTAGTGATTTTTATCTACACATTTCAATACACGCAATAATATCAGCGAATCACGTAATATGAACTTGCGCAAACTACCCAAGTTACACATAGAGGGTGCATGCGCCCTAAAAATTTTATTCAACACAATTGATAGTCAGCGAGGTACAATAACAATATCTTACTTTTTATCTAATATTCTGAACTAATACGACATTCTTAATGCAATTACGCGTACTGGTAAAATTAATCATTTAAATCACTAGTTGAATGCCCTTAGACTTGCCGTACGTGTTAAAAAGCGGAAGCCCGGATCAGGCATACAGGAGCGCATATCTCCTGCGCGCTACCCATGAGAACAATATATAAATATGTCGCATTCTGCTCACTTACATCACTATATACTAGCCAACGGTGGCGTAGATTTGGCGAAATCGTTACTCGATGCAGTGAAGCTATGAAGTTAACTAAATAATGCATAATAATTATATAATTACATATTTGAGCGCGAACTATCGTGTAGCTTCGATTAGTAGAAAACGTTTTCTGCCTCATCGTTTTATCTTTACTCGCCTTGCAGATATCGCAAGCATCGTAAGATATTGTTTGCACCTTTGCATATAAGGTAAACGATTCCCTTTAACTTTTGAAATGAAAATTTTGATATGTACTAATCCCAGTTTTAATATTTTAACCACCTTTTTCGCGCATTTTTATAACTTTTTACAATCAGATATGTGACATGATCAATTAATCTAAATTACTGATAAATAATCGCGTGTACATATGTTAATTATGTCGATAGTAATAAACCTTTTATATAGATGCGGTTTATAAAGATTACAAATGTTATATTAACTATGTCATACATTATTATACACGCTCACAGTAACGTATACACATACACATAAGGACGAGCGCGTACACTCGCATATACATATAGCATCTGCGATGCACTCGTAACTATAAGTGTGATATACTGAAGAATGTGCGAGTACGATATTTTTTAAATAACATGTCGCGTTACTACTATCACGTGATATATATCGCAATTCGCTAGGTGGGACACCTGGTTGCATATTCACATTCTTATAAAGAAATACATACTTCACCAAAATGCCTTACCGCATCGTGGGTAGTATTACCCTACACAAACACAAAATATCTAATCAAGAACCAAATCTCATTATTAATGATTGGACATGAACTAATGACACAAAACCACGCGAATCAGTCTCAATCACGTCTCGGCTTCCTAATGCATAGACATATAAGTTGGCAATAGTAACAAACATATACATATATACGATTTGAGGAATTATTATACTGGGGCACAGTATACTGGGTTATCCGCGATTAGTGAACAAATACTTGCATAAATCTACGTTCACCTTACCAGACTATACGTCATCAGCAGGTTAATGCCAATGAATGGATTGTTAGAATTCAAACATACATTCTATGAGGGGTTAAAACACCAAACAAGCATTAAATGTCAATAAAACATCGTGCATGCAATCCTATGTTATAGTTCGGGTGCATAATTCGCCTGCGTTGTTCGAATTAAGGGACAACCTTATACCAAAGTTTAATGTACCATGTTACCACGATTTTCTCGTCAGAACAATATCCAGTTCTGAATACTCGCGCGGTTTTCACTAATATATAATTATATTTGCATTGCAAATACATACTTGTCGTTTTGTTCTTCTGTGGTTCTAGACGTAAACTATACGTTTAGGTGAAACACAATTCAGCGCGTCATTCTCACTATGATTATGGATATCACTCGCTCGCACAAGAACTAATCTATCTGTGTGTGAGTGAGCGCGCGTGCTGACGTGGGTGCGCGTGCGTGTGAATATGGGCGGAATCGCGCATGTGCATGCGCGTGCGTGTGTGCTTGCGCGTGCATCAGTAAATAGGTCTGTCGAACTACACAGTAATAAGTATCTTGAATTAAAAAATAATAATCCTAACGTGATTCAAACGTGGCGTAGCGTCTGTCCCCGCGCAACCATTGACAGCTGCCATGCGGGCCCTAACCTCTGCCGTCAGATTCATCATTGTACAGAGTTACTGTGAAAGCGATTGGCGAGTACGAATGGGGTTGGTTGTTCGCATGGCAATGTGTAAATCCCATGCCTATGAAACAGGGTATAGTACCGAAAATATTACCACCGGCAGTGTTGATGTCTATGCCATTGTCATGCTAACTTTGGCAGTCCGGTTCAGCCCACGGGTAAAATATCAATAGCTCGTACATTATTCATGCAGAGTATTGTCGGTCGGAAACGCAGGGACCTGCCGAAACAAGTGACGACTTTTCTTTCGCAATGGTCCCGCGCACCGCCAGGGTTCACATATCCTTTAGCAGCTCTGCCATTAAGGCTACACTTTACCTATTCACGAATCCCCCTGACACCCGCAGACTAACCTTTATATACGGCTACAATGGTAACTTGCGCGCCGTTCATTGTACGTATACCGCAATTCAGTCTCTCTTGACCACGGCTCTACCAGCCCTAACGCATTCATTATGAACACCAGCTATTGTATGCAGTAGGCGGAGGCTGCAGCACAGGCTCTACTAGTTACTTTTTTGCCATATTTGAAATTCAGCTAGAACGCCTTTCAGTCTCAAATTTATCGCAGGCGCGCACGTTTCACGTGAATGCGCCTTTCCTAATATTTTTTTACTATAGCTATAGCAGGAAAGTACATACATATAATTGGCGTACTTTCGCGCGCATTCGTCGTAATATGTAAGAACTAACTACGCAGTAGCGATATGCTTCGCTGAGATTACTGAGATATACTTATTATCATGTTAATATATACATTCACTACGCGGCAAAAATAAAACAAAATTTTATTAGGCATGCCGTGATTATTATCTCGTCTACCGAATAATTCGTACACTCACGACGCGCACGTCCGATCAAGTGCATATACTGTAGCACAGCTGCTAACTGTTATATTTCGTTTTTTTGTTGGAGAGCAGTCCAAACCTTTATATTCATTTACACTAAAATATGATTTATATATTCAATTTGGTAAAATATATTCTGCCATAGAATAAATACACATTGGAAATTTGGCGTAAACGTAAGCGCCCTAACACACACAATTTGGGATATGTACTTTGACTCTTGTAGACAAAACCTCCATACGTTGCTTTTCTTCGTAGTAAACGTTTTACGTATGTAACAAGTCTTACGTATAGGTATTTAATATATAAAGATATATCTATCTATCTATCTATCTATCTATCTATCTATCTATTTATCTAGCTATCTATCTATCTATCTATTTATCTATCTATCTATCTATCTATTTATCTATCTATCTATCTATCTATCTATCTATCTATCTATCTATATATATATATATATATATATATATATATATATATATATATATATATAGTAGTAAAATA
>NW_014577163.1:238634-269344 GCF_000485595.1 Priapulus caudatus
GAGAGAGAGAGAGAGAGAGAGAGAGAGAGAGAGAGAGAGTTTGTGCGTGGAAGAAGGTTAAAGACAGTGGTGGCAAAGGAGAAGCAGAGATACGTAGCAGAATAAAACCAATAGCGTACAAGAGAGTGAATACGAGCGAGAACGAAAGAGAAGAGAGCAAAAAAAATGTGTTGCGAGAGTGGAATAAACGGAGAGATTCAGATAGGGTGAAGCAGTCGACAGCACTACAGTCGCAGCGCATACCAGTTTCAAAATGCGTCTGATCTCGCTGACGACTCTGTCGGGGTCCTGCACGGAGCAGAGCGCCGCTGTCGTCACCACCGCGTCGACACTACCTGTAGCAATGACGTCCATGTCTTCGGCTCCCTGAATTATCAAGCTTGCCTTCACGTGCGGCGCGCGCGCCAGATTCTTCGCCAGGAAGCGCGGCCACTCAGGGTTCGGGTCGACGCACGTCACCCTACACGAAGGGTAGTAGCCGAAGTTGCATCCCGGTCCTGAGCCGACCTCGACGATATTCAACTCATCGGCGCCATCGTCAATCTTGCCGTCGCCGCCGTCGCCGCCGTCGCCGCCGCCGCCGCTGCCGCCAAGGTCAGCAAACAGCTCCTGATGAAGACCGGAAGACGTCATTCAGGGCTGCTGGCAGGCGATGTTGTTAATTTTTCATGGCTGTAGCTGTTACTAATGTTTCGCAACGCCCCGTTCGTTTCTAACGGGGTCGCAGTCGTAAGAACACGAATCCAATCAACACGCTGCGGTTGAATTTTCGACAATCGAATTAATTCTAATGAGAGACGCTGAATAGGCGCACTGGCACGCCGCGCACAAGCCCGACGAGCGGCTGTTGGTGCACCGCTCGTTACAGCGTCTTACTCTGCTATAATGCCGCTTGGCGCGTAACCGGTGGGGGGGGGGGGTCTCGCGCCTAACCACGCTACGATGGCCGCGGTGTACCCGTTGCGATGAATTCGATCGTGTTTAATCAAACGTTGTGACTTCGGGCACCGTCTTCCCGACACGTTAGCCGTAGGTTAAATCAAGAGTTTGTCTTCCTGTCAACGCCGATAAATACAATTGAGTGAGGGCATATCACGTGATCGGCTGCATTTACCAAATAAAAAAATTTCGCACACAGGTGCATCTTCTACCTGTTGGAATGTTGTGGTAACGCAACCAAAATGGTGCCTGCGTGCGACACACGGATACATATCGATGCACGGTGCTGCTGGAACAACTAGCCGAACACGGAAATGGATGTTTTATAAGCTTGCGTAAAACCGAAACTGTCGTCTATCCGAAATTTTGGTTCCATTTAGCCGTCAGTCTTTATCAAGACTTGATATATGTGCGTTACGACGCACTACGTCCTATGATTCCATTAGATGTGTTTATTTCCGTTTAGTTCGTTATATTCTTTTAATTAAGATCACGACAGTGCAAATATGTCATTTCCCAAGTTACTACGGAATGCGTCTTCTGAGTAGGCCCTATAAGCGGCCATGTTGAATGCGACCAGTTTCTGAATATATTTCACTATAAATTATTTATTACGAGAGGGCAAGTGTTCTGGGCGCGAAAGACGTAGGTATACTTTATATATTAGAATCTGCAATAACCATTGGGTACATAATTATGGCCTGCTCATGGTAGGCCTATATTCCTCTACGTATTACATTTTACACGTTATAATTTACGCTATTTCGAAAGCTATTTCACTGCAGCACGTAGATCTTGCGTAACCTTTTGCTGCGCCATGAGCCTGTGCCGTAACGAAAAGTTAAAAGTGGCATACGACAATAGCCTCCCGCCAATTGTTCACCAATGTTTCACTATTTCGTCTGTGGAAAGGTACCTCTTTTGAATTTTTTGCAGTAAAACTCGGCACTAGAGTGCACTAATTTGCAATATGCAGGCAAGGTAGAAGCCTCGTGGACGTCTAGAAAGCATTAGAAGTGAGATTGGTCTAGGCGTGTAATTGTGCCATTCCGTCAATTGGCTTAGCCACGGTGACCGATCCGCCAATTTTGTGTTTGACACGGAAACCGACTATATGCTGAAAATGATCGAAAACAATCTGGCAAGTTTCGATTGACGGTTGGACTTTGAATCTACAGGTGTTCATTTAGCATGAATAAAGTGTAATTATATAGTATTGTAGTATGTAAGTATTTTTTATGTATATATAATATGCAAGTCTGTTAAAAAGAAAAGTAAAGATTCTGCTAGTATAGTTCATACAAATGCAGCAAAAGAAAACATAGAGACGAGATAGCACAGCTGCCACACAGAAACTGTTCACAACCCCTTCGATTAAATGCTACGGGTGTGCGGCTAGACGCGCGTGCAACACCACGGGTACACGGGCGCGCGCAGGCGGAAGCAAGGAACGCAGACACAGAGCGAGCCGACGCGCGTGTATAATTCTCACAGTTTTTGTCGAGTGCATCTCCGTGTGGTAGGGTCCTGAGAAGTAGTAGAATGTCCACGCGAAGTGTTTTTGCCGCAAGGATTCGATGAGCGGTAGCGCGCGGGTAGTCCACACGTGTACGAAGAACCGCACGAGCCACGCCAGCCACTCGTCGGCACCCATCGTCGGCATCGTCACGCCTGAACTCGCCATGCGCAGCATCACTGACAGAGACACGCAAGGCCAGATAAATGCAAATCGTCAGATTTAGAGAGAGCGATAACAACAACAACAACAACAACAACAACAACAACAACAACAACACTGACCACAACGAAGACAACGAAGACAAAAACAACGAATACAACTTACACCGCCGATGACGACGACTACCACAGCAGCAACAAGAATAACAACATCTACAGCAACAACAACAACAACAACAACAACAACAACAACAACAACAACAACAACAACAACAACAACAACAACAACAACAACAACAACAATACGATCTCACAAAAACTTAAATAAGATAACGTGCATGCGTGGAGAGGGGAGGATACGAATTAACAGAGACATAGTAAAGGTTGGGATATTATCGTAAAATGAGATTCAAGAGAATTGAAATAATGATATTGGGTTAGCATAGGGTATAATAAGATTTATGGTAATTTCTATGATGACATTGGATTAGCATAATGACCATGTAGCGAATAATTATTTTATTGGTGTGTTATTATAAATACTCGCGTTTTTTACTATACAATATACTTAATAAGAATAAACTTTCACGTGCACTGAGCGCAAATTATCAAAATCAATAGTAATACATGATGCTAAAATATGCCACCACGGTAAAATAAAATATAATATATATATATATATAATATATAATAAATAAAATATAAGATAAAATATATTATCATTGCAGATTATTTCATTGATAAAACAAAACGCGACTGTATTTCGTAGCAGAATATCTCATCGGCAACATTTGTCATCGCGTCCAGGACTGTTAAAATAGGGCTGGTCCTTTCTCAAAAGATGCTTAATGAGAATAAAACTTTTGCAAAAACTCTCTAACGCTCTAGCAGTGAGAAGTCCATAATTTACATACCACAATTAACACTCTCTAATCTACACTTACTGTTGTCTGAAGCCCCAGTCACCTATAAGTGCAGATGCACTTCGTGTGTGTTGGCGCTGATCGCAGCTTTCCTCTGTGTTTCGCATGCACCGCCGAACCTGGACTTTATACAGACGATATTTCGTCGAGGAAAAGGGAGAGAGAGAAAAGATTCCAGTTGGTCTTGCCTCGTCACCCTTCATCGGGTCAATTGAAAACACCTGGTCGCAGCTCGGATTGCTGTGCTCAACGCAATTGTATACCTATATGCGCGAAAGAGAAAGAGAGAGAGAGAGAGAGAGAGAGAGAGAGAGAGAGAGAAGAGAGAGAGAGAGAGAGAGAGAGAGAGAGAGAGAGAGAGAGAGAGAGAGAGAGAGAGAGAGAGAGAGAGAATGTGTGAAAGCGAAGGAGCGGAGGGAGAGTGGGGACTGAAGGTGGGAGATAGGACAGAACAGAGCAAGAGAGCTGGAATGAGAGACGATGGGAGAAGGGAAAGCACGAACGAGGGTAAAGCGGAGAAAAGCGCGAGAGAAAGTGAGAGAAAGAAATGATAAAAGGAGGCAGTGCCTATGCATAAGTGAAACATCCGCCACCCTCCGAAGGATGCTAGAGAGAGAAAGAGGCGAGATAGGAGAGATGAGAGAGAGAGAGAGAGAGAGAGAGAGAGAAAGAGAGAGAAAGAGAAAAGAGAGAAGAGAGAGAGAGAGAGAGAGAGAGAGAGAGAGAGAGAGAGAGATGAGGGAGCGAGCGAGATATTGGCAGATTATATAACGAGGGGCGTGACATCGGACAGAAATAGAGGGAGCTATAGAGGCGCGCGAGCGAGAGAAGAGGTGACAAGAGGCCGAGGTTGGAGAGGACGGAGAGGCGAGAGTGATAGAGAGATGCATGAGTAAGCGCAAAGAGATGCGCGGAGAGAGATATGAGGGAGCGAGCGAGAAGGAATAAAGATAGACAGAGGAAGAGCGAGAGGCTAGGGGATATCTATAGAGAGAGAGGGAAGAGAGAGAGGCGAGAGAGAGAGAAATTAGAGAGAAGCGAAGACGAGAGAGATAGAGAGAGAGAAAGCGAGAGAGAGGAGTGAGAGCAGAGAGAGAGAGAGAGAGAGAGAGAGAGAGGAGAGAGAGATAGCGAGCTAGAGAAGAGAAAAGGAGTGAGAGGCAACGGGACATATACAAGAAGAGAGGCGCGCTGAAGCAATTGGGGAAACCGCATATGTGCATGTAAATGTGCGCTCATTTTTGCGAAATAACTAGCGCTAGGTGTAATCAGATGAAACCAGAAGATGTACACCGGCTTAACGTAGAATATTGGTAACAATGCGTGTACATTATGTCATCGGTTTATTTACTTGATAATTCATGTCATCGTGTTGATATCTGAATCGTTTTGATCATAGATTTTCGCAGCATTAAATTGACTACGTCACGAATTTTCTATGTGCTACATCTGTAGAAATGGTTTGTTGCAATTTTACATGAAAAGTAAGTATACGCGCTTAACAATTTATGCGCTGAAATTCCTTACCTGATAAGATATGTACAATGTATCGCTTTGCATTTTGTGAAAAAGTGGATTTTTTTTTTTCCAACTTTTACTATTTTTCGGTGACGTAATCACTTTAAGCTCTTGGCACTGCCATGCTAAGGATATGCAGTTTAACTGTGTAAGCGTGACGAATGGGAATGGGGAGCCAAGAGATGTGTGACAAGTGCTCGGCGTACAATCTCCCAGTAAATCACCGTGCTCATACACTGTTCAGACACATACATTTCTAGTATATATGATTATATGAGGTTTGAAGCAGCACACATGCATCACGCGCTTACACACATGCGTGTATGCGCACAATACTTCATTACTACGCTTGGTAAATACACCGCGCAAACATGTAAACGAACGCACACGCGCACATGCAGGCACAGCTGCACTGCTCACACGTAACTCGTACGTAAAATCGCGCGCTCGAACGTAACGCGCTCGCGTGCCCTCGTTATAGCATTACATTGGCATTACACGCATTTGCTGTGTGTGATTGGCGCGACAGGACTGGCTCTACACATGAACTCAAATTCGAGCGTAGCGGGGTTGTTAAATATGCAATCTGTAAAGTAAACTAGAGGAACGGCTTCGCGGTCTCGATTCGATTTTTCGGTTGCCTAGGGTACGAAGATAATTTTAGACATATCTATAAGGCTCATTTGTGGCACGTGTACGTGGCGTGCGTGCGTGCGATACCGCGCTGCGTGCGTGTCGCTAAGCCGCAGCTAAGGATGTGGGCAGGTGTGTGACGCATCGTGTGTAAGCGCGATTGCGTTCATGTACACGCGTGCGCGCATGCGTGCTTTCATGTAAGATTCATAAGCAACTACGACAATATGTATGCCCAGCGAGGCACGCGATTTTATGACTGAAGGCTGGTCACATCCTGCCGTCCGTTGATAGAATACCCACTCTATACGTGCTGCTTTTAAATATTAACATTTCATTATACTTATCGCTGTCTCTCGGTGTATATCAGGAAATGACGCTGACGTGGCATAAGTATGTATGATCAGCTGAATAATAATAAGTGATTGCATCTACGTGCGCCGTGTCATATGAAAATAAGGAAATGGACATATAAAGATGATTGTGTAAAGCCGTATCGTGAACTGGCGGCAGTTTGTGCGTGCATGGATCGTGCGCGCTGTTTTGTATGTGGCGTATTGTACGTATATACGTGCGCGAGCGTGCGCCGTATGTTGTATGATGCATATACGTCATATACGTGTCGTTACGCATGTCGTTAATTTATATATTACAAAGCATTTCCTAATAGGCATACAGAAAATGTTGCTTATAATATATACAGAAATGTGTTTCTTTCATTTAAAAACTTCAGTAGATATGCTGTTTAATATTCTTATTTTTATTATATATGAATATATCTCTCATAATTTGTATTGAATGGTAAAAAGTAAATTGATCACTTACATTGTATTGCCGTTGATCCGAAAATCCGCTGCTCGTGTACACGCGCATCACCGAAAGTTGTGGCTTCTAAAGCACGAATGAAATCATACCAGCAGACTCTTAATTCAGTTATTATTCCTTCAGCACACAGCGACATCTACGAACAGTGTGACAACACCTCAACAACTTCAATCGATAGTGAAACATCTATGTCATACACAATTACTATAAGTTCCCGCCCCACATCGGTGCACTGACAATCGACTGGTGAGCAAAAATGATCAGCCCACCTATGCAATCGGCTACTCTCTTCGAAACAACAGAACTTTGAATCAGAATGAACAAAGGGCCACTTCCTGCTAAACAAAAGGGCCGGCTCTCGTCAGCAATATGCTAGTATTTGTCAAATAATGGGATAGTTTTTGCCTGGATACACTATAGTCTGTTCCACATACACGTTTCTAATACCGACATCTTACATGTGTCTCGGAGAACCTGCTACCTACTCAAAAGAAATAATTGATCATAATAAGTTTTGCAGAGTATAAACTTTAAGAGAAAGTAAATGAATTTTGCAGTATGCTAATTTGTTGTTTGTAGTTTTATGTTGATAGGAACCCAAATTTGCTCATATATACGATTAGTATATATGCTAACTAAATGCTAACCAAGCAGCTTCCTTTCAAGCAGTGACAGAAAAAATCCGGCGAAACTTAATCATCAGAAATAAAAACCCGTAAACTCCAGACCATTGGAAAATATAGTAATATCTTACCAGTACAATCACCAATATATAATTATCTGATACATTCCTTCATGTGACACTTTCGTGTGTGTCCAATTCTTTCTGTGACATCCCCTCATCTTACAAATTTCCTCACGTGACACAGTCTTCTTTCTTGTACGACATCCCCCATGTAATGCATTCTCTTATATCTAACACATTATTTTCTGTGAAGCCCTTCCAACCATTCCTTCCACTCTGAAAGCCATAACGGCTACAGACCAAGAGCCATCAGGGGCATAGACCACACATTCTCTTCACGTCCTTAATTACTCGCAGGCAGATTCGTCGTCGTCCACCTTTTGTTTCTTTGCCGGCTGTGCAATAGGCAGAGCACCGATCATGCCGTGCGCAGTGTTGAACAAGTTGATTGGCGTTGATCCATCAGTGATCAATGTCGACTGTATTCCCAGAGACTGCAGAAGCTTTGCCTGCAAGCAGCATTGATGAACGTAAGTGTCGTGATCTGTCACTGCATGTCCCCCCTCTCCGCACAATTAATCAATATTGATACTCCAGCTTTCTACATCGTTATCAGTTCTTATTCTGTTATGCTGCTCATCAATTCTGTGTAAGTAATATCAACGTGAGATGATGTGAACGGCTTGCATCAACGTGAAAAACTTGCATTTTATTTTAAATCATGAGTGTAACTTGTGTCAATCACCACGAGCAATGTGTGTCCGCCTGGCAGTTTAAATAGCCTCTAAGCGACAGGTAATAAGATATATGACAAACCTGCATCTCCGGTCCGGCTATAGCAATCGCGCGGATCGTATCTGCCCCTATGGCTTTCACCATGTTTGCAAACTCCTCCACTTTAATGTTGCTATGAATGCGGCTCTTCTCAACCTCAAGAGCGTTCTGCTCACGAACATAATGAACCTCAGCTTCTCTGGCGTTCTGTAGACGCTGCAGCTCCGATGCCTACAGTGCATGTTTAAACACCAGAAAAAAAACACGAGTTTGTACCACCGGCAGAGTGTACCCATTTAACCTTGCGAACCCAGTTACGTTCCGCACAATTATTTGCAAAGAGAAATGCAAGCTGGCTATAATATATATACACCGATACATTATTACATTAACGCAAGGCATTAAGGACATCGCAGGTGTACACTAGTGAGTTTACTTACGGCCTCTATTGATGTGGCTTCAGCCTTCAGTCTCGCCTGCTGTACTGCAGCTTCCCCTTCAATCTTCTCAGCTTCTGCACGACCCTGCGCCTCAGCCTTTGCCTGGCCGGTGCTCTCAATTGCTGCACTGAGTGCCTATGAGAGGTAAAAGTACAGGGATGTCACACACATACGCAGCAATTATTGGACGAGATTTCATGAGATTACAATACAGGAGTAACAGACTGACAACCCTCGAGACATCACTCATAGTTCTCAGTGTTACACCCAGTGTATCTTTCTCTCTTTGGACCCCACTTGTTTGAATCCACAGAGAATCAGCAGATATTGAGCCAATTTGTTGGGTTTACAGACTGACAAGTCTGTACAGATGGGACATCAGAAACGTAGGGGGAAATACAAGCAGTGAGCTCACCTGTAGTTCCAGCAGGTTTCGCCTCGACTTCTCTGCCTCTGCCTCGTCCAGGATCTTCTGTCTCTCGAGCTTGCCCTTTGCTTGCTGCTCTAGACGCTGTGCCTCATGCCTGCAATGAAGTATACCCTCTTCATTATCACATCTCTTATATCTCAATAATTCAACATG
Source organism: Priapulus caudatus (assembly GCF_000485595.1). NCBI lineage: Eukaryota > Metazoa > Priapulida > Priapulimorpha > Priapulimorphida > Priapulidae > Priapulus > Priapulus caudatus. Next base: position 247,632 of record NW_014577163.1, read on the forward strand.
AGCAGTCATGCTGAATTACATTCCTTAAATCCTTACAATAAAGTAAGGGAGAAAACAAACAAATTAGCAAATGTGTAAGACTACAAAACATCGAGCAGACTAATCAACGAGTGATTAAACAAATAATGAAGGATACGAATGAATTAGTGAAATGCAGACGAGTGAGGGAGCGAATGAGCAAATGAGTGAACAGGCAAACCAGCGAGGGTATGGTCGGAACTGAATGGTATGGTAGAAGAAAGTGAGCAGATGGACAGCGTGCCAAATCACGAGGTGAGCACGTGTTGTCGCTCCTGACCTGGCTGCTGCCTCCTGCGAGCTGGTGGTGATTTCTATCGCTAGCTGCACAGACTTCATGAGTGAATCGCGTGTGCGCTGGTCGACGGGCTCCACAGATTGGATGTCTACGCTTGTGATGAACAGGGAGTTCTGCTCAAAACACAGGTGCTTGCGCACATTCATCTCAGCATCCATGCCGAATACCGCTACGCGGATGATCTTCGCCGAATTCTGCCAAAAGATGGCGCAAGTGAGAGTTAATGCAGATGACACGTGACGTTCACGTTAAACGAAAAATTACTATTATGCAGTAAAATGACGTTGCATTTTAGATTTGAGAATTGTCATTACAAATTTGAATTCCACAAAGACTTAAAGAAGATAAAGAAGGAATGCGAATGAAAGAAGTATAGTAGCTAAGGACAGTGGCTCACATTCACATGCACACACACATCCAGCCGGTGGCCAACGCTTTAAGAATACTAAGCCAAACAGGTGTTAACAAGCTCATCCTTACACGCACGCACGTTGACCGCCACGAATGTCACTCAACGTTTATGCGTGATTACGACATGCTGATGGGCGATGCTGTTTCATACACACACTCGTCTCTCACCTTGTGAAAGTCGTCAAACGGAATGCTGGCGACGGAACCGCGGATGCGTGAAGCGATCGCTTTGCAGGCATCGCCGACAAAATCTGCGACACTGAACAGCCGGCTCTTCTGGGTCTCCTCCTCCGGAAGATCAAAATGCCTGCGGGGCAAGAATGGGTGAAGGCATGATGGTAAGGTGGCGAGTTCCGCTCGCCTCATCAGACTACAGGCACTACATTAATTTTTATAATTATAATATTTAATTAAAATAATAATCCTGTTTTTATAATTATAAAAACAAGATCTACTAATCACACCATCCTCTCATTGAACTGCACGTCACTTGCTATCAAGCAATCGAATGCAGTCTAAAAGTTACGCATTAGGAGTTACATGCCAGTAAACGAAAACGGACTAAACCACAGATCTATGTCTCGGCATACATAACCATGCTGTCTCATCAAACATCAGACAATATGTTCTTCACTATTGCGTGATCGCACACGTGCAGTGACCCAACCTGAAAACTGGTTTTGCCACACAAAATAACATGTTGCCTAGTAATGTACCAGTTGTAGGCCAACTGCAACTGCAGCCGTGCGTGATCCGCCGTCTCCACGGTAACAATGTCGGTAAAGAAGTCAGGGCCTAGCAGCAGACAGAGCGCCTTGATCACATTGGGTTTCTTCGGCTTACCGCCAGACAGACTCAGCTGTGTAAATTGCTCATCCGGTGACAGCATAACTAGGTCAGGCCCAAAGATCACCCTAGAAGAAGTGTAAGGAGAGTTATAATCAATGTAAAAGTAATCACGATTTAGCCTATGAAAAGGAGAACACTCTAATTAACTAGAACGTGAAAACTAAGCTATTCAAATTGGAGATAGAATATTATAAACTAGAAATGGTAGTTGTAGCCAACCACATGTATCCCCCGCAATCTAGTATGAATGAAATATCTGCTGGTTTTAGTACGCGACACACCTTCTCCCCAAGATGTGTAAGTATACCAAGTTTGCTCGCGCGAGGTCAATTAGGGGCCCGAGTTATAGAGCGGAAGGGAAATATGATCAAGGTCAAGGTCAAATAAAGGTCGCAGTGACCTGGTTTTGGTACGCAACACACCTTCTCCCCAAGATGTCTAAGTATACAGTCCGACCTCCTTTATCAGGCCACGCAGGGACAATCCGGATATGGGATTTGGCCGGATATGAGAGTTATGCTCAAACACAGCATTTCTATGCAGTTCAGTAGGATTTATGCATGTGATAATGTATTTACTCGTTGCTATGATTGATTATTTGTAACAAACTCTCGTGTTTTATGGTTTTATGGTTTATGAAATTTATGTAAATAAAATTAAATAAAACAGAAATTTTACCACTTCGGTTTATGTTTGTTTCTTTTGTGCTGAGATCTAGGGCTGTAACGATCGATACACTTGCGGCGTTGTATGCCTAGGCTAGGGCTGTTACATGTGCGCGGCAGCGGCGCCTTTGATTGAAGTACGGGGCTCGATCGATCGCGAGCGTGTAGCGAGGTAGCGTGTTTCACTAACGTCCGCTAGTAAAAGTTGTTCGTTAACGGACGAAAGTTGTCCGGAGGCATAGCGGACAACACACACACGCACGCACACACACATTTTTGTTCATTCATATAGTATACAATGTATATATCTTTTATTCCTTGGTAGTTTTTACAGCATCAACAAGTGAGTACGTATTCGTGAAATATTCGTATTAATATGGCCGTATATTTATACATGTACATGTACATGGGCGTTTGCTCTTACGGTAAGTGTGTTTGTTTTGTGTATGTGATAGCTGTGAAGAGAGAGAGAGAGAGAGAGAGAGAGAGAGAGAGAGAGAGAGAGAGAGATGAGGGAGCGAGCGAGATATGGGCAGATATATAACGAGGGGCGCGACATCGAACGGAAATAGAGGGAGCTATAGAGCGCGCGAGCGAGAGAAAAGAGGTGGCAAGAGGCCGAGGGTGGGAGAGGATCGGGAGAGCGAGAGTGATAGAGAGATGCACGAGTAAGCGCAAAAGAAGAGCGGGAGAGAGATATGAGGGAGCGAGCGACAAAGGAATAAAGATAGACAGAGGAAGAGCGAGAGCTAGGGGGATATATATAGAGAGAGAGAGAGAAAGAGAGAGAGCGAGAAAGAGAGAGCGAGAGAGAGAGAAAGAGAGTGAGAGCACGGGACATATACAAAGAGAGCGCGCTGAGCCATGGGGGAAAGCCGCATATGTGATGTCAATGTGCGCTCATTTTCTGCGAATTAATCTAGTGCTAGTGTACAGATGAAACCAGAAGATGTACACCGGCTTAACGTAGAATATTGTAACATGTGTGTACAATATGTCATCGTTTATTTACTTGATAATTCAGTTCATTCGTGTTGATGATCTAAATCCGTTTTGATAATAGATTTTTCCAGCTTTAAATTGACTACGTCACGAATTTTCTATGGTGTACATTTGTAAAATGTTTGTTGCAATTTTTTTACAGGAAAAGTAAGTACTAACGGCGCTAAATTTATCCTGAAATTCTTACCTGATAAGATTGTACAATGTAATCGCTTGCATTTTGTGAAAAAGTGGATTTCTTTTTTTTCAACTTTTACTATTTTCGGTGACGTAATCACTTTAAGTCGTTGGCCTGCATGCTAACGATATGCAGTTTAACTGTGTAAGGCGTGACGATGGGAATGGGAGCCAAGAGATGTGTGACAAGTGCTCGTGCGTACAATCCTCAAGTAAACACGTGCTCATACACTGTTCAGAAACTACATTCTAGTATATATGATTATATGAGGTTTGAAGCACCACACATGTACACGCGCTTACACACATGCGTGTATGCGCACATACTCATTACTACGCTTGTATATACACGCGCAAACATGTAAACGAACGCACACGCGCACAGGCGCAGCTGCACCTGCTCACACGTAACTCGTACGTAAAAGCGCGCGCTCGAACGTACGCGCTCGCGTGCCCTTCGTTATAGCATTACATTGGCATTACAGCGTTTGCTGTGTGTGATTGCGGGACAGGACGAGGACAGGACTGGCAGGAATCAAATTCGACGTAGCGGGTGTTAAATGCAATCTGTAAATAAACTATGAGGAACGGCTTGCGGTCTCGATTCGATTTTCGGTTCCTAGGGTACGAAGATAATTTGAGACATATCTATAGGCTTCATTTGTGCACGTGTACGTGCGTGCGTGCATGCATACACGCGCGCGTGCGTGTCTGCTAAGCCGCAGCTAAGGATGTGCAGGTGTGTGACCATCGTGTGTACGCGCGTGCGTTCATGTACACGCGTGCGCGCATGCGTGCTTTCATGTAAGCATTCATAAGCAACTACGAAATATGAATGCCAGCGAGGCACGCGATTTTATGAATGAAGGCTGGTCACATCCTGCCGTCGTGAATAGAATACCCACTCTATACGTGGGCTGCTTTTAAAATATTAACATTTCATTATACTTATCGCTGTTCTCTGGGTGTATATCAGGAAAATGACGCTGACGTGGCATAAGTATGTATGATCAGCTGAAAATATAAAGTGATTGCATCTACGTGCGCCGCGTCATAGAAAATAAGGAAATTCACATAATTATAACGATGTGAACGATTGTGTAAAAGCCTATCGTGGCACTGGCGCAGTTTGTGCGTGCATGGATGCGTGCGCGCGTGCGCGCGTGTTTGTATGTGTGTGTATGTGCGTATTGTTCGTAATTACGTGCGAGCGTGCGTATGTGTATATGCAGATATGTCTGCATATACGTGTCGTTACGCATGTCGTTAATTATATATTACAAAGCATCTTAATAGCATACAGAAAATGTTGCTTATATACAGAATGTTTTCTTTAATTTAAAAAAATTCAGTTAGATATGCTGTTTAATATTTTATTTATTATATATTATTATATTCTCTAGAATTTGTATTGAATGGTAAAAGTAAATTACGAATCACTGACATTGTAGTTGCGTGACCGAAAATCGTGCGTGTACACGAGGCATCACGAAAGTTGTGGCTTCTAAACACGAATGAAACATTTTACAGCAGACCTCTTAATTCCAGTTATTATTCCCTCACACACGCGACATCTAGAACAGTGTGACAACACCTCAACAACTTCAATCGATAGTGAAACATCTATGTCACACACGATTACTATAAGTGCCCGCCCACATCGGTGCACTGACAATCGATGGCTGAGCCACCAAATGCTAGCCACTACTCGCGAATCGGCGTACTCTCTTTCGAAACCAAACAGAACTCTTGAATCAGAATGAACAAAGGGCACTTCCTGCGTAACAGAAGGGGCGGCTTGTCAGCAATATGCTAGTATTGTCATATAATGGGAATAGTTTTTTGTGGATACATAATAGCTGGTCTGTTCAACATACACGTTCTAATACCGACAATCCCCCCATACATGTTGTTCTCCCCGCCCCCGTCCGGGAGAACCTGCTACCTACTCAAAGAAATAATGATATAATAAGTTTTGCAGAGTTAAACTTTAAGAGAAGTAAATGAATTTGCAGTTGCTAATTTGTTGTTTGTAGTTTTTATGTTGATAGGAACCCAATTTGCTCATATATTACCATTGTATAGTATGCTAACTAAATGCTAACCCAAGCAGCGTTCCTTTTCAAGCCGAGTGGACAGAAAATCCGGCGAAACTTTAATCTCAGAAATAAAAAACCCCGTAAACTCCAGACATTGGAAAGATAGTAGTAATATCTTACCAGTTACAATCACCAGATATTAATTATCTGATACATATCCTTATGTGACACTTTCGTGTGTGTTCAATTCTTTCTGTGAATCCCTCATTTACAAATTTCCTCACGTGACACAGTTCTTTCTTGGTACGACATCCCCATGTAATGCATTTCTTTTTATTCTACACATTTATTTATCTGTGAAGCCCTAACCATTCCTTCCACTTCTGGAAAGCATAACGGCCCGTTTACAGACAAGAGCCATGCAGGGGCATAGACCACAATTCTTTTCACGTTCCTTTAATTACTTCGAGGCAGATTCGGTTCGTCGTCCACTTTGTTTCTTTGCGGATGGCATAGGCAGAGACGATCATTGCCGTCGCGTGCGGCGCACGCACGCACTACGCACCGCAGACTTGGAACAAGTTGATTGGCGTGATTCCATCAGTCTGATCAATGTCGACTGTATTCCCGAAAGCATACTGCAGAAGCTTCTGCCTGCAAGCGCATTGATGAACGTAGTGTCGTTGATCTGTGCACTGGATGTCCCCTTCTCCGACACAATTAATCAATATTTGATACTCAGCTTTTTAATCGCGTTAGTCATGTTATTTGTTATGCTGTCATAATTCGTGTGTAGAGTAGTAATCAAGTGAGATGATGTGAAACGGCTTGCCATCATACGTGAGAAGAACTTGCATTTTATTTTAAATAAATGAGTGTAACTTAGTGCAATTCACCACGAGCAATGGTGTGTACCGCCTGGCAGTTTTAAATAGCTCTAAGCGACAGAGTAATAAGATACTTATGACAAACCTGCATCTGCCGTCCGGCGTATTAGCAAAATCGCGCGGATTTTTTATTGCCCTAATGGCTTTCACCATGTTTGCAAAACTCCTCCACTTTAATGTTGCTATGAATGCACTCTTCCTCAACCTCAAGAGCGTTCGGTGCTCACGTAACATAACTGAACTCCATCTTTCTGGCGTTCTGTAACGCTGCAGGTCCGATGCTACAGGTGCATTGTTAAACACGCAGAAAAAAAACACGAGTGTTTCCTGGTACCACGCAGAGTGTACCATTTATACCTTGCCGAACCAGTTACGTTCGGCACAATTATTTTGCCAAGTAGAAAATGACAAGCTGGCTATTAAACTGATATATACCACCCGATACATTATTACATTAACGCCAAGGCATTAAGGGACATCGCGTAGGTGTAGCACTAGTGAGTTTACTTACGGCCTCTTTGATGTGGCTTTTCAGCTCAGTCTCGCCTGAATGTACTGCACTTCCCCTTCCAGATCTTCTCAGCTTCTGCACGACCTCCTGCCCCTGCCTCAAGCCTTCTGCCTGGCCGCTGCCTCTCAAGTTGCTGCCACCTGAGTGCCTCATTGAGAGGTAAAATGTACAGGGATGTCAGCACCCACATTACCGCCAGCAATTATTGGACGCAGGATTTCATGAGATTACACCATACAGGAGTAACAGACTGACAACCCTCGAGACTCACTATAGATATGATTACACTGCACACTTACTCGTGTGTCACACAGTGTATCTTTTCTCTTTTGGATCCCTTGTTCGAATCCACGAGGAATCAGCAGATATTGAGCAATTTGTTTGGGTTTATCAGAGTGACAAGTCTGTACAGATGGGTACAGTTCAGGAAAACGTAGGAGGGAATACAAGGCAGGTGAGCGTCCACTCTAGTAGTTCCAGCAGGTTTCGCCCTCGACTTCTCTTGCCTCTGCTTGTTCGTCCATGGTCTTCTGGTCTCTCGGCGCTTGCCTTTGCTTGCTGCTCTTAGACGCTGTGCCTCATGCGCCTTGACCAATGAGGTCAACCCTCTTCGATTATCACGATTCTCTCGTTATACTCTAATAATCAACATGGCGAGTCATGGCTGAATTAACATATCCTTAAATCCTCTCATATAAAGTAATGGAGAAAACAAAACAAACTTGAGCCAAATGTGTAAGATACTAACAAAGAACAATCAGAGAGCAGCTAATACAAACGAGTGATTAAACAAAAATGAAAGAGAATACGAATGAATTAGTAGAATGGAACAGAGGAAGGAGGAGAGCGAATGAGCAAAATTATGATGTGGAACAGATGCAAAACCAACGAAGAGCGAATATAATGGTCGGAATGAATGTATGGTAGAAGAAAGTGAGGCAGATGGACAGCGTGCCAAGTCAGCGAGGTGAGCACGAGTGTTGTCAGCTCCCTGACCTGGCTGCTGCCTCCTTGCGAGCATGTTGGTGATTTCTATCGCTAGCGCTGCACAGACTTCATCGAGTGAATCGGTGTGCGCTGGTTCGACGGGCTCCACAGATGGATGTCTACGCTTTATTGAACAGGGAGTTTTCCTGCCCTCAAAACACACGCGTGCTTGCGCACATTCATTCAGATCCATGTCGCGAATACGCCTACGCAGATGATCTTCGCCGAGATTCTGCCAAGAGATGGCCGCACGTAGAGCAAAGTTTAATGCAGATGACACGTTGCACGTTCACGTTAAACGGAAAAATTACTATATTATGCAGTAAAATGACGTTTGACATTTTAGATTTAGAGTAGAATTGTCATTACAAAATTTGAATTCCAACAGAAGAACTTAAGAAGATAAAGAAGGAATGCGAATGAAGAAGTATAGTAGCTAAGGACAGTGGCCTCACGATTCACATGCACACAAATCCAGCGGTGGCACAACGACTGTAAGAATACTAAGCCAAAACAGGTGTTAACAAGCTCATCCATACACGCAGCAGCCGTTGACCGCCACGAAATGTCACTCAACGTTTATGCGTGATATTACGACCATGCTGATGGGCGATCGCTGTTTCATACACACACTCGTCTCTCACCTTGTGAGTCGTAAAGACGGAATGCTGGCGGCGGAACGCGCGAGATGGCGTGAAGCGATCGCTTTGCAGGGCATCCGCCGAAAAATCTTGGCGACATCTGAACAGCCGGCTGCTTTTGGCTGGTCATTCCTTCCTCGGAAGTCAAAATGCCTGCGGGGCAAGAATGGGTGAAGGCAATGAATGGTAAGGTGGCAGTTCGCATCGCCTCATCAGACTGACCAGGCACTACATTAATTTTTATCAATTTAAACTATTAACTATGAAATAATAATCCTTGTTTTTATAATTATTAAAAACAAGAATCTACTAATCACTACCAATCCTCTCAATTGAACTGACGTCAGCTTGCTATCAAGCATCGAATGCAGTCTAAAAGATTACGCATTAGGAGTTACATGCAGAGTTAATCGAAAACGACTAAACCACAGATCTATGTCTCGCATAATAGACCTATGCTGTCGTCATCAAAATGCAGACAATTAGTTCTTCACTATTAGCGAATTGATCGCACACGTGCAGTGACCGCAAACCTGAAAACTGGTTTGCAACACATAAATGAAACATGATTTGGACTAGTAAAATCGTACCAAGTTGGTGAGGGCAATGCAACTGGCAGGCCGTGCTGAAATACGCACGTCATACGGTAACAATGGTCGAAAGTAAAGAAAAAGTCAAGGGATACCTAGCAGCAAACAGAGCGGCCTTGATCCCAATGGGTGTTCTTCGGGTTACCGCCAGACGACTCAGCTTGTAAATTGCTCATCCGGCTGACAGCTAATAATACGTCAGCCGCAAAGATCACTCCTAAGGAAGAAGTGTAAGGAGTAGTTATAATCAATGTAAAAGTAATCAGCGATTTAGCCTATGGAAAAGGAGAACACTCTAGATTAACTAGAACGTGAAAACTAAGCTATTCAATTATGGAGATAGAATATTATTAAACTAGAAATGGTAGTTGTAGCAAACCACATGTATCCCCGCAATCTAGTATTGAAGAAATATCCTGCTGGTTTTAGTACGCGACACACTTCTCCCGCAAGATTCGTGTAAGTATCCAAGTTTTGGCTCCGAGAATTCATTTAGGGCCCGAGTTATAGAGCGGAAGGAATAGTCAAGTCAAGGTCATAATAAAGGCCGCAGTGACCTGGTTTTGGTACGCAACACACCTTCTCCCAAGATGTCTGATATACAGTTCGACTCTTTATCAGGCACGTCAGGGACAATCCGATATGGGATTTTGGCCGGATATGAGAGTTTATGCTCAACACAGCATTTCTATGCAGTTCAGTAGGATTCATTGCATGTGATAATGTATTTATCGTTGCTATGATTGATTATTTGTAAAAAACTCTGTGTTTTATGGTTTTTATGGTTTATGAAATTTATGTAAATAAATGAAAGTAAAACAGAATTTTACCACTTGCGTTTATGTTTGTTTCTTTTGTGCTGAGATCTAGGCTGTAACGATCGATAACACTTGCGGGGTTGTATGCTAGGCTTAGGGCTGTTACATAGTGCGCGGCAGCGCGCCTTTGATTGGAGTACGGGGCTCGATCGATCGCGAGCGTGTAGCGAGGTAGCGTGTTTTCATTAACGTCCGCTAGTAAAAGTTGTTCGTTAACGGACGAAAGTTGTCCGGAGGCATAGCGGACACACACGCACACACCACGCACGCACACACACATTTTTGTTCATTCATATAGGTATACAATGTATATATCTTTTATTCCTTTGGTATAGTTTTTTTTACAGCATCACAAGTGAGCTAGTATTCGGTGAAATATCGTATTAATATGGCCGTAGTATTTAATCATGTACATGTTAATGCGGGGTTGCTCTTACGGTAAGTGTGTTTGTTTTGTGTATGTGATAGCTGTGTGCTCTTACGATAATCAATGTGTACATCGCGCAAGTTTTGAGCGAACTTTGAGCGAGATTTTCAGGTGGAAATTAATGAAACAAGTGCCGCATAGCGACAGCGCTCATCTAACGTCTACTGCGGTGACTCTGTGGTGGAGTGGTGGGATTCTCAGTAAACCCTGTTAGTCCCAAATGTGTTCACATACACGCCGAAATAGTGGAATGCACAGAGATGGTATCAGGACCTTCTCAAAGAATGTTCGTTGGGATCGTTATGAAAGTTTGCACGAGATGGCGCGTACGTTTAAGTGTCTTCAGATTAAAGATGGAAGTCCATCATTCGTAGTAGCAACAACTATTTGCAAGACAGAATAGGTAAGCACTCATCCATTTACCTACGCAAGCCTACAGGCTGCAAATAGAGAGCTGCCACCTGCAACAATTACGCAGGCAAAAACTGCCCCAACACATGCACTCATTGCACTGGCAGCAGCCACTGGCAGTGGCATACGTTACATCAGGAGTAGATAATAGGGAATTCCCTATTATCAGGAGTAGATAAAGGGATGGAGTGTGACTTCAATAAACAAGGGAATTCGTCATTTACTAGCCTTATAATACCTACGATTTATACGCGTAACTCATCCAACTTGAGCTCAAATCGGACACAGTTCATTCGGACAATCGTACCAGATTCGTTTCCTCGTTAGACACCCGCAATCCGGAGATACAGACTAAAACATACGACCGATTCTCCAATCTTTGTCCATTAATCAACCGTAGCAATCGCCTATACTTCAAACAAACAAGAAGCGGCAGCTACTAACCACACTGCACGGGCTTGCGCTCACGGCCGAGGCGCTGTTGGCTAGCAGGGTGATTAGGATCAACGCAAACACTGGCGAGATAACCTTTGACCGGTAGACAGCCTACAATGTTTGCCGTGTATGTCATACCGGCATGCCGGCACGCACGCACGCCAATCCGCTATCCAGCGCAGCTCCCTGCGAGCCACAGCGCCTCGCCGTGAGCGCAAAGCCCCGTGACAGTTGTGGTTAGTAGCTTGCCTTTTGTTTGAAGTATAGGCGATTGCTACGGTTGATTAATGCGGACAAAGATTGGAGATCGTGTCGTATGTTTTAGTCTGTATCTGCCGATTGCGGGTGTCTCGAGGAAACGATCTGGTACGATGATGGTCGAATGTACTGTGTCCGATTTGAGTCAAGTTGATGAGTTAGCGTAGTAAATCGTAGGTATTATAAGGCTAGTAATAGACGAATTTTCCCTTGTTTATTGAAGTCACACTCCTTCCCTTTATCTACTCCTGCTATTATCTATTACTCCTGGTTACATGTAACATACTGACACTACAGAATGCCATATAAATTATACGATTTAAGGAGCATAAACCTTCTTTAACCAAATTTAGCTTTTGAAATTTCACTGTGACATTGTAGCCTCATACATCCAGGCATGTATAGATTCTACTAGCAAACCCGGCAGTCAAATTCTTTCTAACAGACAGTCAACAAATCCATGTTTAACCCTCCTCTTGAGGTAGGGGGAGGGAGGTAGGGGGAGGGGTGGAGAGGGTGGGGGAGGGGGTGGGGGAGGGGAAGGGGAGGGTGGGGGGAGGGGATTCTACTAGCAAAAGCAGTTCAGTCCTTTGTTGACAGTGAACAAATCCATGTTTAACCCTCCTCTTGAGGGTCAAAAGGTTATCCGACACTTACTCTTCGCATGTCAGCAGAAGGGACATTTCATGGTCCTTTCAATAAAGCCATAAAAATGCTAGGTCACCGCTGAAACAAAAAAGTTTTTCAATCGCTCCGTCAGACCATGTCCTCAGAAAATGTCTAAAACTGCCCTGTGCCCATTGACCTTTGACCTGTGACCTCAATTTCGGCAACAGTGATGGCTTTTTCCTACCATGATGCTATACACCGACGTATCACGAGCCTAGGTCGAAGCCATTTAGATTTGTGCCGCATTCTGCATTTCCTCCCTATACCTTTAGTTAAGGAGTGAATGTTCCCCCTTCTTTTACACCTCTTGACCTTTGACCTTTGACCCCCAGCTTCGACATCCCAACTCGTTTTGACGATCCCCCAACGACCGAATATCGTGGGGAGCGGAGGGTCGAGCGGTTAAAGATTTGTGCCCAACTGTTGACGGACGACCGACCGGACGGACGACCGGACGCACGGACGGACGATCAAGCGATTCTACAAGCTGCATCTGACTATGTCAGATGAGCTAAAAACAGAGAACATACACTGCGAGATCGCGGCCAGTTAATAGAGATTTCCGGATAACAGATGGCCGGATAAAGGAGGTCGGACTGTACCAAGTTTGGTCGCTCTAGGTCAATTAAGGATCAAGTTATAGAGCGGAAGGGAAAGTGTCTGTGGTGGTGGCGGCCGTGGCGAGAGGCGGCTGGACAGACATGAAACCATAGTATCCCCGCCGACATCTTCGCGAGGGATACAATAATCAGTTAGACTCTAAGTAATTACATCATAATTAAGGATACAACAGACATTTACACTGCACACACAGTGGGAACCAAAGTTCCCTGATATTAAAAAAACATATCAGGTTGCAGTAGACATACGCTTGCCCACCATCATTAGAAATATTACATGAACGTTTGTAACATTGTTTCCTAACCTAGCCTTCTTTGCCTTGTAATCATATATCTGCACAGCAGCATTGTGTGGCACGCGAAACGTCACCACACGTGTCTTGTCTCTCTTTTTCTGCTGGAAAGTCTCACTGCGGTTGCTGCGATCAGCTAACGGGTCCTTCGCCTGACCCAGCAGTTCTTCAACTGCTGGTGTCATCTGACACAAATATATACGAAATTTTGAATCGCATTGGATGTGATGCATTGTCATTATCAATGAAAATTACTTTATTCTAATTTCATTTTTAATTACATGTATCCTCATGAAACTATAAGTGAACCTTATTTGAATACAGGAGTTACACAGAGAAAAATGCACATGGTGTTTTACAATCCTTTACTGGGATTGCTCAATTAGTTGGAAAAAAATAGTATAACATCGTATAATATAGTATAAAACATAGTAGACTAATCATTTTACCTAACTTGATCAACAGGGGTCCACTGTTTTCACATCAATAAATATTAGTAATGATTATTATACCGTATATGATCGCGTAATAACCGCCGGCGCCTATAAGCCGCACCTCAATTTGAATCGGGTAACCAAGTATTGCGCCTAGTATATTTCCCCTCACGGTATGGCGCACTTATAAACCGCAGAGCAGATACAGGGTTGAAATCTGAGGCCAAATTTGCGGTTATTACGCGAGTATATACGGGACTAGTTCACATTACACTAATTTGAATTTTAAAAAACATAACAGACTCACAGCTAATATTGAAGATGTCATTGTTTGTCAAATGCACATTTCTCGATGACTCTACTCACCGTTTTCTGCCAGAGTTCCTCGTCCTGGGTAAGCATGTAAGTTTCACCCACAATCGCTCTAACCTACAGAGAAAATAAAACAATAATGACGATTATTGCACGTGGTCTGGTGTGAGACACACTGGCAAATCACACATTATGATAGTATTGTAAATCTCATCCATCTTCCTGCATCCGACGATCTAAGTAGTAGCTGAATAATGCAGATGTAGTAAATGTATATGACACTGATTCTATGAACCTATGAACGAAAATTATCAGTGAGAAGTTTCAACAGAATCATTCACAATCTCCAAGTACCTAGGACTGGTTTAAACTAAGCATTTCTGTGAACTAGAGTCACTACCTTACACTCTGTTACTATATATCGATATACCGAATCCCAATTCTAATGTACTACCTAACCGTCTGTTAAATTACGAAACCTTTTGATTGCGATGTGAGAGTAATAGCTACTGAATTTTCACAACAAAGACCTCTAAGGTAAAATCATGACAGTCATACTCGATACCAATCATACAGGCTTCATCGCACTTACGAAATCCATCAATGGATAACTTCCACAATTAATCCATGCTATTAAATAAAACCAGCACATGAAGAGTGACATTACCTTTCCGGTCTTCATATCTCTGACATAAATTCCCTCATTATCATCCAAGGGAATTGCAGTTCTCTGAGAAATAACTTCCACCTGCACTGGAGGCACATACTCTATAGGACCACGAATCATCCACTTGTCTCCTGGGCAGCGTTGACACCCATCTTTATCTGCCTACAGGCCAAGGGCAGATACATCATATTTAATTTGTATAAATTGAACTCGGCACATAGAAACATTGTTTTGTGAAATGATTACGCATCGTTAGCGTGATACTTTGGGGATTAGGCTAGAAAATCACACTCGAGTATCACAAATTAACTAGAAATGGCAGTTGATGCCAACCACATGTATCCCCCGCGATCTAGTATGAATGAAATATCTCCTGTTTGGTAAGCGACACACCTTCTCCCCAAAATGTGTGAGTATACCAAGTTTGATCGCGCTAGGTCAATTAGGGGCCTAGTTATAGAGCGGAAGAGAAATACGATCAAGATCAAGGTCAAGGTCAAATAAAAGTCGCAGTAACCTGGTTTTGGAATGCGACACACCTTCTCCCCAAGATGTGTATGTATACAAAGTTTGGTCACGCTAGGTAAATTAGGGGTCGAGTTATACAGTGGTGTAGCTAGGATTTAACGTGCAACCAACCCTTGATGCAGGATAGCTTTGTAGCTCGGCCAGTACTAAGTGTTATTTCGTAGTATAAACCCAGGACACAATCTCTCTCTCTCTCTCTCTCTATCTCTCTCTCTCTCTCTCTCTCTCTCTATCTCTCTCTCTTCCCTCTCTTCTCTCCTCTCGCTCTCTCTCTCCGTCTCTCCGTCTCTCCCTCTCTCTCCCTCTCTCTCCCTCTCTCTCCATCTCTCTCTCTCTCGCTCTCTCGCTCTCTCTCTCCGTCTCTCTGTCTCTCCCTCTCTCTCCCTCTCTCTCCCTCTCTCTCCATCTCTCCGTCTCTCTCTCTCTCTCTCTCTCTCTCTCTCTCTCTCTCTCTCTCCCCTCTGTCGTAACTGCAAGCGTACTACAGTTTTTGTACGTGCATTATATGCTAGTACACTGTTACAAACGTGCAACGCGCAGAGAGGCACTGCATGATGACATAGCCTGATAACCCGCTGTAGGAATCACACACTGTCAATACTGGTGGCAAATAACTGTAGGATTAGCCTGGCAGGAATAAGTAAAAAAATTTAGTGTTGTCAAACGGTTGTAATTTCGTAATCAATCATCGGTTGGACCCAAGTAACCGATGATCGGTTACAATTGGTTACTCGGGGTGTTGAATGCCTGTGTGTGCGTAATGTCGTGTGCATGTACGTGTGTGCATGTATGTGCTTGTTTAGCCAGCGTATAAAATCCCTAGTGTGTCCTAGGCTTTAGCCCCTCAACAGGAAGTAACTGCGGCGAATGTCGGGTGATTCCCGAACTAAAATAGTGATGATATCTCTGATTCTCATCAAGTTTTCTTGTTCAAGTTTGACATTTATTTCAAATTTTTTTTTTTTCTTCGATGAAATCGATTATGGATTTTGATAACCAAGCGCTTGGTTCGAGCCACTGTTCAACCGATGATCGAGTATAATCGATGATCGTGACATCACTAGGCGCTTGGTTCGAGCCACTGTTCAACCGATGATCGAGTATAATCGATGATCGTGACATCACTAGGAATAACCACCTGAATATATACGCAATACACAAAAGTAACACAAGTTCAGTCATGCAAACATATTGCCAACTAAAAAACTATGATAGTAACACCTATTTTGACTTGTATGAATAGTGTGCCACCCAGTATTTACACGATGCGAAACTCTTTATACCACGATAGCAGAATACCCATATTGCTCTTAGTTCATATGAACACAGCTGGGCGAGACAGAGCCACTGAATGTACGTCATGCACGTCATCGTGACGTCACCGCTCACTAGCCAAGCATTTTCATTGAGGTGTTTTGCAGACTTACTTTTCTGCGATTTGTTCTTTACTGATACTGTTTAGACTTAATCAACTTATTACTCTAGGTACCAACTCGATTATTGTATGTGAACAATTAATTTTAGTTACTTTAGCTAAAAAGCTCGACACTAATCCTTTAATAAGGTATAGAGGGACGTATGTATCTGTATGCTCCTCAGCGAGCGCACTTACCGTGGTCATATCTACAAATGCTTCACTCGCATGGAGGATGAGCCCCTCCTGTTCACTGAGAATGTACACGCTTTGTATGCCATTCTCCATCTGTTCCCCGGGCTGCATGAAGAACGACTTATCGCCCTGCGAAATCAAACCCACTCATGAGGTTATCTGTGGCACCAAGGCAACACTGCCCAGCCTACACCACTGAGCATTACATGTAATCAGGAGCGTATAATGACAAAGGAGTAAGACAGCGATTTGGTACTGATTTCACTACATTTTTGTCGTACGAGTTCGATGTGAATAAAAATACAAATGTATACTAACATGAGCTTCTTTTGTTCACTGGTCCTTATTCTATCTTCCGGTAGTATTACAAACCGCGTAGCTTCCTTCGTTTTGACATAATTCGTACTTTTCTGAGACATGGTTTTCAACTTAGTTACCGTATTCTGGCGAGGCCACACTCTAAATTTGCACACACAGCTCTTCAATGAGCCACGGCAGAAATCGCGTCAGGCAGCGCCAGCGGCAACTGTATGCGGGCTAGAGATAATGGTTGCTATGCAATTAAAGCAAAACACATGTGCGAAAAGCTACAATCGGCTGGAGTGTCAGTTTACTCATAACCATTCATACACATCATTCCTCTGCGGGTGAAGTAGTTCAGATATTTTACCAGCGCAGCGTTTATTTAAAAAAAAACTGCGGGATTAAACCATAAAAACAAGGCATTCTAACTATAGTTTAAATGTAAAATAGTTTAAATTTTTAAACCCAGCATGGGTGCAACGTAACTTAATTTCTAGGCGAATTTTCTGCACTCGACTAGGCTACGGCCGAAAAGCCCTACCGTGGCTCATTGAAGAGCTGTGTGTGCAAATTTAGAGTGTGGCCTCGCCAGAATACGGTAACTAAGGTGAAAATTATGTCTTAGAAAAGTACAAATTATGTCAAAACGAAGGAAGCTACGTGGTTTGTAATACTACCGGAAGATAGAATAAGGACCAGTGAACAAAAGAAGCTCATGTTTGTATACATTTGTATTTTTATTCACATCGAACTCGTACGACAGAGGACGACTACTGATCCCTGCGCTCAGTCCCGGAATCGCGCCGACCGAATCATTTTATTGTCGTAAACGACTGAGACCCGGATCGCGCGTCAGGTCTTGTTACCTCCCCGAATAGAGTCACGCGAGCTTCTCATACCAGCTCTTCCCTACGCTCCACCAGGCCCACCCACACTTCTCCGTTTCTCCCGCTGAGACCGAGAGTCCTTTTTGAGACTCCACCGAAGACCTGATCTTCATCTCCTAGTACCAAAATCCGAACGCAAGCCACGTCACCGTGATTCACCGCCCTCCTTCGTCCAAACTGGATGAGTCGCCTGCGTCTGCGGGACGAGCTCCACCAGGCTTAGTCTCCTGGTCGACCCTCCCCGAACCCACCGACCTTCTCAGGAGATCGTGCCTCTCCTTCACCCACACCAGCTTGCTCTCCCGTCCTTCTTCGTCCCACCAGGCTTCTACCCGAGACCTCCGTCCGAAGAGAGACGGAGCACATGAGAGAGGGCTCACCAGCTTCTCCCGCTTCGATCCCGACGATAATCGAACGGTCCCTCCGCAGTCCACGCAGCTCGCGCCTTCTCCACTTCGATACCTCCGATTGATGCAGGTGCGCACCAGCTTCTGCCTCCATATACCAAATCCTACATGCTCGTCTCACCGGAAGACCTCCTTCAGACCCAGCGACTTCTCTCTTCCTGCGCCCCTGACCCTGCAGCTTTACTCCACCAGCGTTATCCCTTCGACTCCGTACGGAGTTAGGATGACAACAGGCGCTATCTCCTCCTTCTATGACGAGCCCCAGAGACTGCTAGACGTCGCACTTTGCAGGAGAAATGACCCGCCCGAGAAGGAGGAGACTGATCGATCCCGCAGCCGTAGAGGCCTCTACTTCCGAGAGAGAGAGACGATACCACCTTAAGAATATTTCTCCGGCTTCTTCCCCCCGCATCCGTCCTATGCTACCACCAGGCTTCATCCCTTCTCCCCCTCCGAGGAGTGCACGGAGTATCACCAGCCTCCCTTCTCTCGCCGTACCTCCGCTATCGGCCCAACCAGCTTACGTACCGCCTCTTTCCCAGCCAGCCTTGCATCCGCGCGCTGGACGACTCCCATGTATGCTCCACAGAACGCACTGAATCTCCCTTTCCCCTGGCAGAGATCCTCGATCGTCGGACGAGGCTCACCGGCTACTGCCCGACCGGAACAGATGGCCTCGCGATGGATCGAGGATGCACCGCACCTGAGATCGACTTAGCGACACTTGGATCCCTCCGTGACCCTCTTCTCCACTGTATGGCTCCTTCCTCCACGCAGCTTCTCCGCGTGCCTTCTTCGAGAGAGAGAGACGACGGTCTACCAGCTTGCAGTACCCCCGATCCCTTCGACGAACCACCTCTCTCCTTCTCCCCCTCCTCCTTCTCCGCACCACCTTCTCCCCTTCCTTCTCCACCACCTCTCTTCTCGGCACCGGCATCCTCCGTACCCACCAGGGCTTCTCCGCCCTCCTCCTTCTGGAGATCCAACACCTTCGTCCTTCTCCCCTTTCTCCTTGCTACCACCAGCTTCTCGCACCTCCTCTCTCATCGCAGCCACCTTCTTCCTTCTCCGCCTCCCTCTATCCTGCCGGCGGCGCCGCTGGCGAGGGTATATGCATATGATCTTATCCAGTACAGTGCGACGCGCAGACAGCGCGGCGAAAAAAAGAAAAGCAGCAGGCCCCGGCCACCGGCGGTCCCGGCGCGCCGCCGTGGGCACAGCGCGGGCCGCGGGCCCGACGGCGGGCCCACGAGTTCTTACAGTATCATGTATTATATAATTATATACATAGCATAGTCAACCACAGAACCCTGATAGCAAGCACGCTACAAGACTCCATCCTTCGCCTTCTTCTCCTTCGATTCTCCTAATCCTCTAGCCTAGCTCACTGACACCCCTCCGTCTGTTTCTTCTTCTTTCTTCTTTTTTTCACTTTCTTCTTCTTCCTCATCCTGTCCCAACCTTGTACTCCCTTCCTATTTCTTTCCCTCATCAACCCCTTTCCTTTCTTTCACTCTTCTCAACCCTCTCCCTCCTCTTCTTTTCATCACTTCTGCTTCTTGAACCATTCGTATCTAGCGAGGAGTCCACATTATGTACCTGGCCACTCTCGAATAGGCCATTATTCCCAGGCAGCGTTTTCTCACCTGCTGTCACCATCTCTAAAGTCAATTGATAGCTCGCCGATCTCAGCGCATTTTCATTAAGCGATGTACTACTGTCCAGTGGAGACACAGGCTAGTCGGAAATCAAGCATCAGTTCAGTTATCACGCAGTAGTACACAACACCACTATCATCACACATCTTGTTTAGCCATTATTTTTCAAATATCAAAGACTGAGAGCAACTCGAAAAAGTACCCTCGTTATAGACCAAGCTGACTGTCTCTATTAGGCCTGAACGAAATTTGCAACTCGTTGCCTTTGATAGACAGGTGTTCATTTATTAGGATGTAACTGGCTGATACAGATTCTTACACGGCCCAGTTACATGCGTCATAGATGTTACGCACGCAAGGTTGTACCTCGCTTCAGGACCTCTCCAGGATAGGTGGGAAGGGTTCCTGTGCGAGTTGACTCAAGTCAAGCATGCTCGCAGCTTCACGTGCTAGAAGGAACTTGTGCCTGCGTGGTTGTACGCAGCACGGGTTTCTCCGATGACGCCAGTAATGCTTTTTCGGGATCGTAACGTCAACGCTCTGGACAAGCACCACGGCTGTGACTCGAACGAACTGGAGGACGCACCGGCGCTTAGCAACGACCATTGATGCCGGGTTTCACAAAGGGCAGAGAGGAAAAATGCTGTGGCGTTGTCCTCCTCCGTTTGTTGGGTTGCTCTCCTTGTCGTGGTTGCCTCTCCCTTGTCGGTGATTGCTCCTCCCCTTGCCGTGGTGCCTCCTCCTCTTTGCCCGTGGTTGCTCCCTCCCCTCTGTCATGGATTCGCCTCCTTCCCTTGGTTGGGCTTGGCCTCCTGCTTGTTCGTGGCGTTGCCGTCCTCCCTTGCTCGTGTTGCTCCGTCCCTTGCTGTGGTGCTCCTCCCTTGTTGGGGTTTGCCTCCTCCCTGTGGTTCGGTGGTTGGCTCCTCCCTTGTAGTGGGGCTGCCTGCCTCCTTGCCGGTGGTTGCCTCCTCCTTGCTTGTGTTGCTCCTCTTGTCCGTGGTTGCCTCTCCTTGTCGCTGGTTGCTCCCTCCTTGTCATGGTTTGGTCCTCACTTGCGTGGGTTGCCTTCTCGCCTTCGTCGTGGTTGCCTTCTCCTTGTCGTGCGTTGCCTCCTCCCTTGTCATGGTTGGCTCCTCACTTTCGTCAGTGGTTGCCCCTTCTCACTTGTCGTGCGTTGCCTGCCTCCTTTCGTGGTTGCCTCTCCTTGTCGTGGTTGCCTCCTCCCTTGCGTGGTTGCTCTCCTTATCGTGGGTTGCTCCTCATTGCGTTGCGTTGCAGGGGTGGTATGCTTACTTGGGGGGCCTGGGCGAAAATTTTCGTGTGCCCCAGGTGCCCCCCAGCTAGAATAATATATGCTTGATAAACAAGACCAATATGTATAGTGATTATATTAACAAAATAGCGGTCTTGCGCGTCTAGAAGCAGTATATAACAAAGAAGTTAGATATTGTGCCCCCCCACGAACAATGTAAGGACTACCACTTGTGCCCCCCGCACCCCCCAGCGCTGAAAAATTGTAGCGTACGACTGGTTGTGCTTCCTCACTTGTCGTGCGCTTGCCTGCCTCCTTTGTCGTGCGTTGCCTGCTCACTTGTCTGGTTGCCTCCTACGTTGTCAGATGAGTTGCATCACTTCTGCTTGTCGTGGTTGCTCATCATTGTCGATGTGTTGCACCTGCTTCTTGTCCGTGGTTGCCTCATTACTTTTACTGTGGTTGCCATTCCTCCCTTGTGTGGCTTGCTATCCTACTTGTCCAGTGGTTTGCTGCTCGACTTGTGTCGTTGGGTTGCTTCTCCCCTATGTCGTGGTTGACTCTCTCCTCCTTGTCGTGGTTGCCGTCTTCGCTTGTATTGGTTGCATATCTTGTACTGTTGGCCTCGCTCGTTGTAGTGGTTGCCCCTG
>NW_014577163.1:269354-274421 GCF_000485595.1 Priapulus caudatus
ACATCGAACTCGTACGACAAAAATGGTAGTGAAATCAGTACCAAATTGCTGTCTTACTCCTTTGTCATTATACGCTCCTGATGTAATGCTATTATTAATGGAGCCTTGTTCATGTGAACAATGTTCCAAGCAACTTCAAGTAATGTGACTGAATGGGATTAACCCTTCAACTGACCTTGATAAGTTTTTTCTTTCCTAGCTGCGGTTTGCCATCGTCTCCGATTGGATCCAAAATGACACAATACTGGCGGTTGGTCAGTGTTGTGATGTTAATCACACCAACCACCTGATTGAGGATAAATAATCAGCATATGTGGGCATATAAGTGATACTGGTGTAAAGAAGTTCAATAAAGAACTATATTATATGCACACAAACTGTTATTAAGCTAGACAGTATGCACAGTATGCATATATATATATATATATATTTCAAGAGCTAATAATACATAGTGCACAACAGAAAAACGGGATTATTACGGCAAAACTATCCATTTTAAATGCAATTAAGTCTAGAATAGGTTGATAGTATTGCATTAAGCAGCATATATTTTTCGCTAAAACGAGACCAACCGTTTGGCGTTATGATACTCATAGGCTGTGATATTGGATTGTTATCTTAGCTTACCCAGGCATTATTTACTGCAACCTACCTCCTCGTACACATCAGGTATGTGTGTCTCTGTGTCACTAAACTTGATCAACCATTCTTCTCCACTCTTTCGCACAATCCCAAAGTTATCTTTGAAGGTTCGTGTGGCTTTAATATGAAGGGCTTTCTGAATGCATTTTAGATAGATACGAATCAACAAATACCAAATGCAGTTCTGTTTGTGTATATCCATTAGATTATTGATTGCACATTAAACGTATATAAATCTAGCATTTTATATTCATAATCCAGATTAACATTCTAATCCAGGATGCCAGAATACCTTCTCAGTCAGTACGTGTGCACTATAATGTACCACGACTTCTTCGTATGGTCCGGGCCAGATATGCTCCTGTCTTCCCCCACCAACATTCCTCACCTTATATCAACATGTTAAAGCTACGATCGACACACGATGCAATGAATGGTCACATTTGATTACCTGTTGATTAAACCTTGCCAACAATACACGTGCATTAGTAAAACCTAGTAGTTCCATGTGATTACAGTGTAACTAAGATCTAATTTTTGCAACAGGACCCATGCCCAGAGTGCCTTCCTTTATAAGTACCTTTACCCGAAACCCTGTCGACTCCACTACGCCGTCTTTAGTCTGCCTTCCTAGCTCTCAGTCTGATGGCTTGGTTGCGGTTCACAATTCACAGCACTTCACTGCGTTCCTTACACCACCTCCTTACGAGGGATGTAGGGTTCCTATATCAGAGGCACTTATTGTCATTCATATGTAACAATACACAGCATCACAATTGTCCACTAAGTAATGCTAACCCTCACCCAACACAAAATTATTAGATAGCCCCACTGATGATTGGACTACCAAAGCAGTATAATAAGATTACTGCGTACAACAAGCTACAAACTGATCAAATCATGACAACTTGGTCCTATATAATTTAGAGATTTCTATTCAGCAAAGTGTTCAAGATGAGAGTGACCATTGCACATTGCTGTAAGCGTTACTATTGCAGCAGTCCCTTCTTCCTTTCGTCCCCATTTCTGTCCCTCCTTCTCCCTGTCGCTGAAATTTAATGTTTTCAATGTTCGTGTATTATTATGTAATGACGTTATTGCTTTGTATATTTTGTCCCCCAAGCAAACTAATTTTTGGGATAATAGAGTCAGTGTAACAGTCCCCCTTGTCGTGGTTGCCTCCTCCCTTGTCGTGGTTGCCTCCTCCCTTGTCGTGGTTGCCTCCTCCCTTGTCGTGGTTGCCTCCTCCCTTGTCGTGGTTGCCTCCTCCCTTGCCGTGGTTGCCTCTTCACTTGCTGTGGTTGCCTCCTACTTGACATGTATTCCCCCCTCCCTTACTTAACGTGGATGCTCTCCCACCCCTCCCTTGCCCAGAGATGCCAACCTATTATATGGCGTAATGATTTCTTATGATTGCTGAAAACAACCATGTCAATCGCAACCTGCGTTTGCAAAAGAAGAAAGCTATTTCTTGCATCCTTGAGACATCTGTACAATACTTCCAGTCATTCTAACAGCATTAATTTTCCTAAGCAAACCACAAATAATTCCAAAACCTGAATGAATTTTCTATGCAAAATATAAATATTTGCAATAAATGTGTACATATTACTAACATGGTCAATAGAATGGGATTCATGTACTGCAAACAAGCAATAGACATTGCTAACCACACAAAGATAAAACTGGATGTTGATACAGTGCTCAATTTTAACAGTCGTCCGGTCATCCGTGACGACTGGATTTTCTCTCGGGCAACTACAAATTGAGCACTGTTGATAGTCACTCATTTAAAAATAACGTTACTATATGGCACAGTGTCAGATAGTTATATATGGAGCAAAACTACATAAATGTCTACATGATACACAGTCAAATTCCACTACGATAGTGTCAATTACAGTGCTAATTACACTGAATTAACATAATGGCAGTGTTTCTGACGGCTGACTTGTTCAAAAATCTTTTCCTGGCTGCTGACTGGCTTTGAAAGTGATGCTTTTGTGATGTGATGTGATGTGATGTGAGTGTCTGCATGAAGATTAGACTGATGCCATGTTCTATACATAGAGATACTCTTTTTTCCTTAGTTTTTTCCTCACTTGCCTTAGATGCCCTTACTTTGCGTACTTTGCCCTTATCTTTCAACAGGAAAGTAAACACCAAACATTTTGATAAACCATGTCAATTTAGTCTAAATTGTGCTAAATCTGTGTCACAATCATGACACAATTATATGAAGCCAAAATCATGATATTAACACCCAAATTGTACAAGTTGCCAGGTATACAGCCAAGCAAATATGCCTCCACGCATGACAACTTGCGAACTGCGCTCTGGCCGCGTGGGGTGTCACAAACAATTAATTGCCTGACACAGGAGCTAATGTTCCAAACGGTGTAGAGCTACTAACATCTCTGATAGAATGCAGGGACTAATGTATATCCCCGACATGGGGGGGGGGGAAATTTACATTGCGAGAAGGGAACCAAAGGCTCTAAAGCTAGAGGATCAGTTTTTTCATCTAAACTTTAACATTTAAAATAGCATCTTTGATATTTTTCAAGAAATAATTGCCATACTTATAACTATATTTATGTAGTGTAATATATCAATTTTTACAGTAACATTATACCAAAAGTACAAGAACGTGTGTTGAAATAAGTCAAGATGAACAGAAACACAGGCAATCAAGCGAGGGATTCGATCTACCATATTCCTCCATACCACTACCTCCATGTGTTGGATAATTACACAAATAGTACACGGATAGAGCTTGGACCGAAAACATTCAAACCCAAAGATAGTGAGAGGTGGGCATGCAATCTGTATTTATGTATAACATCTTGATAACATACATGTGTATACTAGCCTGGTTAAGATGCTAAGTGTTATAGTCTTATAGACATAGGTGACTGTGTTTCTTTGATAGTGTCTAGGTTTCAGGAAACATCCCCTACTAGTTTCAGAAAAGAAATTCCTCTCATTTTAAAGTTATTGCACCCAAGAGAGTTATTCTCTAGAATTCGCCAAATTCTAGTGTATGTTCTCAGTTATGATGGCAATGTGTGGTCGACGCCACACCTGATCGTACATGCTTCACTAGTACACCAGAATGCATCCGATAACTCATGACACCTCATCCTTGGAGGGAAAAACTCTTTGCGGAAAAACCAGAATGCTTACAAAATTGTTCTAGGGCTGCAGCAGGTGCCTTATAATGTTTCACAGTTACTAGCTAGTTGTGTGATGTACAATATATACAACGTCCTACTTAGACTAGGACATGAATGATGTCAAAAGGTGTGGGTGGCAGAGGCCTACAACCCAACCCATGCATCTCCCACTACCATCCAGAAAAAAATCAGTAACACGGCAGAGAAGTCTTGTGCTAGTGGCAGTAACCTATGAAAATAGTCAAAAGTGTGATGAGTTTATTTATCTTTACGTCTGATATATTACACTACATAATTAAAGTTATAAGTATGTATGGCAATTATTTCTTGAAAAATATCAAAGATGCTATTTTAAACGCTAAAGTTTAGATGAAAAAACTGATCCTCTAGCTTTAGAGCCTTTGGTTCCCTTCTCGCAATGTAAATTGCTCCCCCCCTATGTCGGGGATATATACATTAGTCCCTGCATTCTATCAGAGACGTTAGTAGCTCTACACCGTTTGGAACATTAGCTCCCGTGTCAGGCAATTAATTGTTTGTGACACCCCACGCGGCCAGAGCGCAGTTCGCAAGTTGTCATGCGTAGAGGCATATTTGCTTGGCTGTATACCTGCCGGTTAGCAATGCAGGCTTTCAGATTTGAAAAGTACAGGAGGACTACTAATGACTCCCCTAGACGTACACGTGCGTGCGTGCGTGCGTGTGCACGTACACGTGCGTGCGTGCATGGGCACGTACACGTGCGTGCGTTCGTTCGTGTGCACGTACACGTGCGGGCTTGCGTGCGTGTGCACGTACACGTGCGTGCGTGCGTGCGTGCGTGCGTGTGCAAATACACGTGCGTGCGTGCGTGTGCACGTATATACGTGCGTGCGTGCGTGCGTGCGTGCGGACGTACACGTGTTTGTGTGCGTGCGTCTGCACGTACACGTGAGTGCGTGCGTGCGTGTGCACGTACACGTGCCGGCGTGCGTGCGTGTGCACGTACACGTGCGGGCGCGCGTGCGTGAGTGCGTGCTGGCTCGTCTGTGTGTGCATAGAAATAGATAGATAACCATGTATAATTATAATGATAATCTAATTATAATGGTTATCTATCTATTTCTATGTGTGTGTGCGTGGAATTACGCATGTGCACATGTGCGTGTGTTCGCACGCGCGCGCGCGTGTGTGTGTGCGCGCGCGCATGTGTCCGTGCGTGCATTCGTGGGTGCATATCAGTGCTTGCGTGCGCGCGCGCGCGCGCGCG
>NW_014577163.1:274431-277301 GCF_000485595.1 Priapulus caudatus
TATTTTCATAGGTTACTGCCACTAGCACAAGACTTCTCTGCCGTGTTACTGATTTTTTTCTGGATGGTAATGGGAGAGGGGTTGTAGGCCTCTGCCACCCACACCTTTTGACATCATTCATGTCCTAGTCTAAGTAGGACGTTGTATATTGTACATCACACAACTAGCTAGTAACTGTGAAACATTATAAGGCACCTGCTGCAGCCCTAGACCAAATTTATAAGCATTCTGGTCTTTCCGCAAAGAGTTTTTCCCTCCAAGGATGAGGTGTCATGAGTTATCGGATGCATTCTGGTGTACTAGTGAAGCATGTACGATCACGTGTGGCGTAGACCACACATTGCTATCATAACCTAGAACATACACTAGAATTTGGCGAATTCTGGAGAATAACTCTCTTGGGTGCATTAACTCTAAAATGAGAGGAATTTATTTTCTGAAACTAGTAGGGGATGTTGCCTGAAACCTATCAAAGAAACACAGCCACCTATGTCTATAAGACTATAACACTTAGCATCTTAACCAGGCTAGTATACAAATGTTATCAAGATGTTATACATAAATACAGATTGCATGCCCACCTCTCATTATCTGTGCGTATGAATGTTTTCGGTCCAAGCTCTATCCGTGTAATATTTGTGTTAATATCCAACACATGGAGGTAGTGGTATGGAGGAATACGGTAGATCGAATCCCTTGGTTGATTGCCTGTGTTTCTGTTCATCTTGACTTATTTCAACACACGTTCTTGTACTTTTGGTATAATGTTACTGTAAAAATGGAAATTTACAGATATCATTCACAGATTAATACCATAAATGCTCTCCAATTGGCCAAGAAATTCCCACGTCAATGCCATGTATAATTTATAGCATAACATATCAAGCACATCCATGCTTTTAAACTATGTGTATGCTGACTGACACCCCAGCTAATAAATTCAACAGAAACTTTCCTGCACACGTTTATACTTACCACAATAACCATGAGACTTGTTACTTGGTCTGTTTTGGCTATCTGGCTAGAGAAGTGGCCAAGTTCTCCACATAACATGAACGTACGTTATTTATGCATGTAATATTGACCCGTAGTTTATGTAACCAACCGAGTCCCTAGCAACTGTATTGAGTGTGTATTAATTACACAATGTGCTTCACAACTGGCACGCTGTTTCCAAATACAGTACTTATGATAGCCATGAGAAAGACGTGCATTTTCTTCTCCATCATTACAGACTTACTCAATCTCTGTATTTTCTTCATTATCCATCTTCTGCTTCACCCCTTGTTCTTATCCAATCCTGACAACATCCTTCAACCTATTAACCATTAATTTCCACCCGTATACTTCCTCCAACTCTACCTCCTCATACATGTATGTATAGCTCTCTGCTTCTGCTTGGCATCCTCCATTCATCTCATTCAATCTCCTCCTACCACTACCCTTCTCCACCTCGCTCTCCTCCTTAGCTAAGACATGCAGCTCTGAACCTAGAAATTCATGTCTGTAAGAACAGTTCTAATGATAAACAACCACACTGGGAAATTTAAAATGTTGGTATAGTATGTAATAGCAGGCATATACTGCAGGTGTATACCGGCAGTACACAGGGAGACACAGACCCTGCGAGCACAAGGCGTAGCCTACCTCTAGGCTCTAGAACTATAGCCCGCGGCAACTGCACGCGAGCTATTGTCCTAGAGCTAGACGTAGCCGTGGGATTCGGCCCAATGCCAATACTCTGTAATTGTAAATACTCTGTACTCTGTACTCTAGCTGTAATTGTGTATGTTTCTGTGACTCTTTCAAGTTTCAATCTTTGCACATTCTCGCAATATTTATACGCTGTGGCTATATCTGGCACGGTCTTCGATTTCCTAAATGCCCGGCAGTTCCTAAACTTGTCCGCACGCAGACGTTATAATTCCGCTTTGCTAATCTGAGGGTGCGGGTTTAACTGGGGACCCATTAGTCATTACTGGGGACTATTCCTAACCCTAACCTAGCTCTAGTAACTATAGCCCGCGTACAGTTGCCGCAGGGCAACTGTACGCGGGCTATAGTTACTAGAGCTAACCTAGATACAATAATGTAACCCATGCAAACCCAAGAGGATAGGGGTCACCCTATCCTATTGGGTTTGGGTTACATTATTGTATCTAGAGCTAACCCTAACCCTAACCGGGTATATAGCGGCCGACGCTATACCCTTGTTTACTTGAGATAACGCTGAAAATTAAAAACTGCGGGCTGATATATATATAGCCGGCTGCCGGGCATTATAGCCACTCTGATATTTATACTTACTCCTTACGGCAGTCCCACTGGAACTGGCACTGTGATCCTCTGTACACCAAGAGCTAGAGTAGTAGAGAGAATAACAGTTATTCTATTAGTGTTATTATAACTGAACCACTAAACTTGCTCAACCACGCCTATGCACACGGGCAACAGACTCTAGACAAGGACTCTAGCGTGCAAGCAGGGATGTATCAGAACCGCCTACAGAAACTTTCAACCTATGTTTCACCATTCGTTGAACAACTTGCGTATTGTGGTGCAATGTTTGTTTTCCAGCTGACGTCATGGCAAACTCCACAACAGATGGCGCTCTCGCTCTGGCTCGATTCCCGTATTCTCGTATCCAGTCTGTGCAGCTGAGTTGCACACATAGAAATAAAATAGAAGTCTAAATAAAGTCTAATAAATAGAAGTCGAATGTTATATGCGTGCGTGCGTGTGTGTGCACGTACACGTGCGTGAGTGCGTGCGTGGGTACGTACACGTGCGTGCGTGCGTGTGTGTGCACGTACACGTGCGTGAGTACGTACACGTGCGTGCGTGCGTGTGTGTGCACGTACACGTGCGTG